>NC_064865.1:23481336-23718836 GCF_024139225.1 Suncus etruscus | reverse complement strand
TGCTGGAAAACCAGAGTGGAATGATAGGGTTACCTCCAACACCTTCTCAGAAAAATTTTACTCTTCTTATCATGTTCTTGAAACCCATTTAGCAAGCACTGCTCTTAGAAATATTTTGTGGTCAAGCCAGTACCAATATCTCCTCCAAAATGATCCACATGCTGCAGACAACAGATGGTAAATTCTTTACTCTTTTTTTTTCCTCACAAACAATTCTGAAGAAACAGCTTCATTCTTTTCTGCCAGTCACATTATCAGCAACTTTTTCATTTAGTCTATGTATAATAATGAACTTAATGTATAATAATGAACTCATTCTTGCCAGCTTCATAAATAATCATAAAATACTGAAATAAACTCATAGTTCTAATATTTGTACTTTTAGATACTGCTCTTATTTATCAGTTCGTTACCCATCTTCAGATAATCTTACTTTGAATTTATATAGAAAATAATCTAGTTATAATTTAAAAAGGCAAGCAAGACTCTATTTGTAAGTTTACATGAAGAATTGCTATGGCAAGGAATATATGTTTTGAAGAAGACTTTCAGGCAGTGCTCAAGTGACCCAAGTATTCATTTCTGGTAATATTCAGCTATGGAACCAGAATTCAGCTCTAGGTATTTAGGGTTTTTTGTTTGTTTTTTTTTTTTCCATAGGAGTCAGCCAGCTTTATTTCATGGCCCTAACCACTATGTGCATTTCCTGACATGGTTTCTATGCCAAGCATTTTCCAAGCAATTTCTCTGCTCCTTCTCTGGCTTTCTCTGCCTCTGTTTCCCTCAGCTGTAGATATTTGTAAGTCAGTAGTATTGTCAGTCCCCAGATTCTACAAGTCACTCGATGCAATGAAACTCATGGCTCATCCAGTGCTAGGAATCAAACTCAGGTGTTTTCACATGCTCTCATATGCCCTAAGACCTAAGCACAATATTTGAATTAATTTTGAAAATTACTAGTAGTAGTATTTGGGTTTTGGACCGTACCTGGAAATGCTCAGGAATTATTTCTGGCTTTATACTCAGGAATCACTTCTAGCAGTTCTTGGGAACAATATGGGATGTTGGGGATTGAGCCCAGGTTAGTTGTATGCAAACCGAGGATCGTACTCACTGTACTCTCTCTCTCTCTGGCCTCACAGTACTTGAATTTAAATGTCAGAGTGAGAGGTCAGAGAGCCAGGGCCAGTGGAAAGGGCATTTATATTGCATGTAGTTCAGCTGGGTTCAATCCCTGGCACCACATATAGTTCCCCAAGTTTGCTAGGAATTATCCCTGAGGGCAGAGCAAGGAGTAAGCCTTAAACACAGCCATGTTTGGTACAAAAATCAAACTAAAATTTGGCAAGCTCACAGAATCAAACAACCTGTATGGGGGCCCAAGTATAAGCCGAGTTTGGGGGCTTATACTCAAGTATATATGGTAATACTATATGTTAGCATGAGCTCCACGTGAGCGTGAGAAATCCTTTCCAGCATAAAATATTCGTATTACAAGTCTTCAAAATTTATTGGATATAAAAATTTGATAGAGCTAGAACTATTCTGTATATAAATACATATTTTTAAAAGTTTTGACCAGAGAAATTAGTACAGGGGTTAAGGCACTTGCAGGCTTAATGGGCTTGCCTCGCCTGCAACTCCTGGCCACTAAGACTGTCAGAAAGAAACCTACTCAGACATCTCAACTATATTTCCTTATATAAATGTTTACTTTACCACTCAACAAGAAATATCTACCTATGTCATTCTGCAAAATATATCATGAAAAAAGAGATTGACCTCGATGTCCTTTTTTTCTATCCCTTAGAGACAAATTCTTCCATTTCCTCTGTTATTTGCATTCTCTAAATAAGTAAAATTTTCATCAGATATTTATCACATCCAATTCTTTGACCCCAGAAAATTCAAGTTTTAAAAGTAGGAAAGAATTACAGATAGACATTATTAAGCGGTAATGTCCTTTTCCTAGAAATTTTTTTCATAAAGTAAAACATTAATATAATGACTAAGTTCTGTTTTGAATTTAGACAGATGGCATTTACTCAACAGTGAGAAAAGATTCAGAAAAAAGGAAACAAATGGGCTTTTAAAGAAGAGGCCATAAATGTTAAGAATAATAACGATGGTGGTTAAAGCTTTCTGGGTTGGGTACCTGTTCAACAACAGGCCACAGCACTCTCTGCACTTGGTCTGTCCATGAGGTTGGTACTAACTGTGTTTATATTGTTGTGGTGTGCAATTAAGAAATTAAAATTTCAGGACCGGAGCTATTGCACATCGGGTAGGGCATTTGCCTTGCACGAGACTGACCCTTGTTTGATCCCCAGCATCTCATATGGTTCCCCGAGCCTGCCAGGAGTGATTTCTGAGCACAGAGCCCTGAGCACAGCAGGGTTTGGCCCCCAAAACAAAAATGAACAACAACAAAAAGAAATTAAAATTTTAGTCCACTAGGGCAGAAGCTAGAGTACAGAGGGGAGGGTATTTGCCTTGCATACCAGTTTAGATCACCAACATCACATATAGTCCCTCACCTCAAGGAGTAATTCCTGAGCACAGAGACAGGAGTAACTCCTGCGTAGCACCAGGTGTGGCCCAAAAAACAAAAACAATTTGTTCAGTTCACTACCTTTGTTTGTCCAACTGGTGGGAAATAAATTGTAAAATAGACACCAGTGGAGAATACTTCACCTGCAATCCTGAACTACTTACACATTGTACTAAAAAATAATGAAGATAATAATTTACTGTAACAATTGTGTTGTCAAATAAAATGCATTTAGGTTATAAAAAGACAAAATAGGGGCTGGAGCAATAGCACAGTAGATAGGGCCTTTGCCTTGCACTTAGTTGGCCTGGGTTTAATCCCTGGGATCCCATATGATTCTCTGAGCACTGTCAGGGGTGACCCCTGAGCACTGCTGAGAGTGACACAAAAAAATAAGGTGACCTCTAATTACCATAACATGATAACAGAATAAATGCATTAACAATAAATAAGGCTGAGCCCCTCCGTAATGAGTATGTTGTGTGGGAACTGACTTTTTCTCTTTATAGAGTCAGGTGGAAATTCTAGTTTTGAAATGCTATGAAATTAAAAGCTCATTTAATTCAGGGGTGAAAGCATTAGTACAGAGAGTATGGAGACTGCCTTGCACATAAAACCTTGGCCCTATCTCTAGAAATTCCATATGGTTCCTGAGCTTGCCAGAAGTGATCCCAGAGCACAGAGCCAGGAGTAAACCCAGACATATTTTTCTAAGGGTCTAATATAACTCAATGACCTTTGCTTCAGATTAAACTTGAAAATTTCAAAAGCTAAAACCAATAGGACCATGCCAAAAATATAACATAAAATAAAGGAGCAGCCAGTAAAGAAATCACACACTTGAACATCATTGTGAGAGGTGAATGTAGAATTCTTTTTGCATCATGTAACACAATATTAATTTAATTAAAATTACAAATAATTAGGGAGAGGATCTGTTGGAAAATCCCTCCTTGCTTAGAACTAAAGTCGTACATTTATATTTATTTATGGGTCCAAAGAAATAAAAACAAATACTAGAAGATCATTATAACTGAATACTAACTATATCATATATTTCATTTCCTGGGGTATGATGGAAGAGGAACTTATATAAAATTGTATATCCTATAGTAGGCATACATTAATTTAAATTTACTTTTCATAATATTTTAATATGAGATAGAATTAGTATGGCCACTTAACATTTGAAAATATAAAGCTTCTGTGATGATATTAAGTTGTCTAAATTCACTTCGCTTGTCAGTACCAGGAGGCTGGAGTTAATTTTCTAACTAAATGATCGTGCACAGCTTAATGATTACAACTAATAGACTGCAATTGTCTTCTATAAAGAAAGAAATAGTCCTGTGCAACATTCTTCCTGATTTTAAGAGGTAGAATTCACAAGTGGCATTATACTTGTGTCAGTAGTTGAAATGAAATACTTGAAAATGTTTCACTTTTTACTTAAATAAGTCATAAACATTGAATTGTCCCTATGAAGCCTGTTCAAATAGTGTCATATTTATAAGCTAAAGATTATAATTTTCTCAAATCATTTGCATTTTTGGAACATCAGCTTTCAAATGTTCTTTTTTCATAAGTACTTGACAATAATGTTTAAATGTGGAACAAACTTCCTTCCGTGCATACTATTTGTTTTATTTATTAAATTCAATATTATAAACTAGGAAGTGCTGTAATGATTCAGGCACACTTCTATTATTAGTTCTCAGATCACAGGTTAATCACAGATTAGAGATTCAATTGCTGGTTGAGTACAATTACTGTGCACTGACCATAAAGTTGACCCTTTCTCTCCCATTCATGAAAACTGCAGAAATATGTGACATTACTAGAGCAATAGCCATGCACTAATCTGTACAGAATAATCTTTAAAATTTTTATTTTAAATTTTTATGGAAGTAAAATGCTCTCATTAAAATGCACTAGCATACTGTGAACGTGACGTTAAAAATCACTGTTCAAAATTGTAACTATTCTCTATTTGATGTTTTGCCACTGGCTTTTATTATTTTTTCAAAAAAAGTAAGAATTCAGTTCATGTTTGAAAAATAAAAGTATTCTGCAAAATGAGGTAAAACAGTGTACCATGATAATGTTGCAATTATGTAACTTTGATGATGTTCAGGGAGACTAAATTACCAGCTAAAAATTTAGCCCTGTTTAGAAACCATGTTTTGTCCTTTTCAAGGTTTAAATTTTTAACAAAATTTTGTTGACAAAATTCAAATCAGAAAAAAGAAAATGTAATGTATATTTTAAGTCTTGAATTTTTAGTAAACTTTAAGTAAACCAATTTCATAGTTACTAAAAATTGAAAAAATAAAAAAATGAATGAATACCTTTTAAATTTTCTTTCAGTAGCAACATTTTATTTATAGTTATTAATATATTTTGTTGATTTTTCAAAACAGTAACACTGATTTGTAACATGATATAAATTTTACGTGATATCATTATAATTTCATATTGATATAGTCTTCAAGATGATCACTTCCAACAGCTTTTCTGTGTATCTTATATAAATATTTATCTGTCTTTTAAAAGTTGTCACCATATTTTTTTTACCCCCAAATTCTTAAGTTTTTATGTACTTAAAAAAATTCTCTGAGAGGCCGGAGTGGTGGTGCAAGTGGTAGGGCGTTTGCCTTGTACGTGCTAACCTAAGATGGACCATGGTTCGATCCCCTGGTGTCCCATATGTCCCGAAGCCAGGAGCGATTTCTTAGCATAGCCAGGAGTAACTCTTGAGCATCACCAGGTGTGGCCCAAAAGAGCAAAAAAAAAAAAGCCAAAACCAAAACTCTAACATTAGCTCTAGCTCTAGTCAGTATTGTCAGGAAACTGTACTAAAATAATTTGTGAATATCGGGCCGGGCGGTGGCGCTAAAAGTAAGGTGCCTGCCTTGCCTGCGCTAGCCTTGGACAGACCGCGGTTCGATCACCCGGTGTCCCATATGGTCCCCCAAGCCAGGAGCAACTTCTGAGCACATAGCCAGGAGTAACCCCTGAGCGTTACCGGGTGTGGCCCAAAAACAAAAACAAAAAAAATTTGTGAATATCAAATTAATATCAAAACATTATTTCTAAGAGATATAGATATTTGTAAAATTCTGAGTTTATTTGAAGTCCACAATTATTAAATATACTTATTCTGATAAACATGTTAAATGTTCTAAATTTATGAAGAAATTAATTCAACATAGTAACCTTCTTATATAAATCATATCTTATAATTCAAAGTATCAAAGTTATTTTTAGAGTCCTACAGACAGACTCAAGAAAGGGTATAGGAAGGGATCAGAAAGATAGTACAGGGGCTCAGACAATTGCCTTATAGTCCACTAATCCTGATAGATTCCTGGCAATGCATATTTCTCTGAGCACCTACAGGAGTCATCTGAGCACTGAGCCAGAAGTTCTGAACACAGTCAATAATACCCTCTCTTTCTCCCTCAAATGAAAGAATATAGGAGAAAACAAACATAGATTTCAATCTATTATTTTAAATGTTAATTTATACACATGCATTTTTCTTTTATTTTTGGACCACACCTGGCATTGTTCAGGGCTTATTACAGGCTACAAACTCAGGGATTACTTCTGCCATCATCAACTACATGGAGTATTGGGAATTGAACCCAAGGAGGCCACATGCAAGACAAGTTTCCTAGCAGCTCTACTATTGTTCTGGATGATAGATAGATAGATAGATAGATAGATAGATAGATAGATAGATAGATAGATAGATAGATAGATAGATAGATAGATAGATAGATAGATGACTGATAGATGATGAATAGATGGGTGGTAGATATGCATATATATAAAGATATACTGGGGCCGGTGAGGTGGCGCTAGAGGTAAGGTGTCTGCCTTGCAAGCGCTAGCCAAGGAAGGACCTCAGTTCGATCCCCCAGTGTCCCATATGGTCCCTCCAAGCCAGGGGCAATTTCTGAGCCCTTAGCCAGGAGTAACCCCTGAGCATCAAACGGGTGTGGCCGAAAAACCAAAAAAAAAAAAGATATATATGTATTTAAACTTAATATTTCTCCAGGCTAATGTTCTGAAGGCATAAAGTAACTCAGAGTTAAATTCCTTTTATACAGCAAATATTTTAAGTCATTATAAAAATATTACATATTACATTATGTTAATTTTATCTTGATCTTTTATAGAAGTTCCAGGCTCAGAAGCACTGTAACCAGAAATATCTATAAGCATATGTATAGACACATATTCAATAGCATTTTTTCAATTTTCTCCTATATAGTGAGTGCCTTTTTTGATAGAATCACTTCCAACATTGAGGTTTATATCTATAAAAAATGTTGCTCCTCCACATTGGTGGTGAGATGTGTGTACTGGTGAAGGGATGGGCATTGGACATTGTATGACTGAAAATCAGTCAAGAACAACTTTGTAACTGTGTGTTTCATGGTGATTAAATTACTTTAAAAAAAAAGAGTTTCTGGGGCCAGAGCGATAGCAGGTAAGAAGATTGATTGCCGACCTGGCACCTATATGAGATAATTTACAGCATCTCATATGGTTCCCAAGAGCCTGCCAGGAGTGATTTCTGAGAGCAGAGCAAGGAGTAACCACTGAGCGCAGCCAGATGTGGCTCAAAAACAAATAAACAAAAACAATAACAACACAAAGATTTTTCTCTCCTCATTGGACTTGGCTTTGTCCTCTACTACCAAAGAACTTTAGTCTACTAAAGGGAGAATTACAGATAGCTCCAAAGTTGACTTGAATAATTTAGAAGGCTGATATGAAGTGAGACCTTAGTAAATAGTATCTTTTGCCATACATTTGCCAGCAAAAAAATGAAAAGGAATCTGAACATTAGGTGTTCAGTGAGTTGTGCTTTTGATTCTCTTTAGCATCTTTCCAGAGTTTGGGTTTCAATATGAAAAGTTTTTTCTGGGTCATGGCTGACTTAATTGAAAATAATAAGGGATGCTTATAATTAGATGAAAGGCTCCTGACTTCATTGGTGCAACCTTTGTTAATCAGCAGTTTCCTGTGTACAAATGGTCTGGAAATTGAAAATTATTCAGGAAATTGCTCAAAAACATCAGAGTGGCTCCATATTTTAATGTCAACTAGCTGAAACAATTGTCTTGGAGACATACAAGATCCTGGGGTCAATTCTAAGCTGCCCAAATGAGTTAGAATTTTCTAAAGTCTATTATGTGAAAAGAGGTTGCGAGTTCAATCATGACAGTACTAGCAAGAGAGGCCAATTAATAACCAAAGAAACAAATTAAACTATTAGCTACAAAATCGATTCTCTATGCAAAAGAGAATAGACACTAATAGCTGAAAAGTTTTAAATCCTATTTTGTGGGACTGTTTCAGAGAGTCAATATTATAACTGTGAATGTGGTAAAATAAATCTGGAAAACTTTGAATTATCATTTTCTGAGTTAAGGCTGTTAAATCTCAGGTGAATTCTGGGTAATGTAACTAAACTTAACCAGAGAGGATTTTTCTAACTTTTAAGTTATTAGATACAAGAATATCAAAGTTTGCTAAGAAGTTTGCTGGAAGGATTTATTTAGGGCTATGCAGATCCTATTTTTAATATTAATATATTTATAATATAAGCAATATCTCATATGAGCTATGATGTGCATTTAAAAATTTAGAAAACTTGAGATAAACTGCAGAACTCAAATTCTTGTTTAAAGATCAATATAACTATTATTCTTTAATAGAATTTAAGTCTTACTTCAAGGAATTATATACAAGAACATTTTTATTATAATACTCCATATAATACATTTATTATAATACTCCAGTTTACAAAATTGTTCATAATACAATCATTTCAGGCATTCAAACATCAATCTCCAAACCTTTACCAGTGCCCCTAATCTTCCACCTTCCATTATAAACTGTCTCCATGTATGTACCAACAAATTTACTTTATATTGCTTGTTAAAATACAACGACAAATGTAGTTATCAAAACTTAGATCAAGGGGCCGGGCGCGGTGGCTCTAGAGGTAAGGTGTCTGCCTTGCTAGCTCTAGCTAGGACGGACCACGGTTCGATCCCCCGGAGTCCCATATCCCCAAAGCCAGGAGCGACTTCTGAGCGCATAGCCAGGAGTAACACCTGAGCATCACCGGGTGTGGCCCAAAAACCAAAAACCAAAACAAAAAAAAAAACTTAGATCAAATCAAGGGACCTAAATTTTAACAATTTTTTATATTTTATTTAAACACCTTGATTACATACATGATTGTGTTTGGGTTTCAGTCATGTAAAGAACACCACCCATCACCAGTGCAACATTCCCATCACCAGTGTCCCAAATCTCCCTCCTCCCCACCCAACCCCCGCCTGTACTCTAGACAGGCTTTCCATTTCTCTCAGACATTCTCATTATTAGGACAGTTCAAAATGTAGTTATTTCTCTAACTAAACTCATCACTCTTTGTGGTGAGCTTCCTGAGGTGAGCTGGAACTTCCAGGTCTTTTCTCTTTTGTGTTTGAAAATTATTATTGCAAGAATATCTCTCATTTGTCTTAAAACCCATAGATGAGTGAGACCATTCTGAGTCTTTCTCTCTCTCTCTCTGACTTATTTCACTCAGCATAATAGATTCCATGTGCATCCATGTATAGGAAAATTTCATGACTTTTTTCTCCTGACAGCTGCATAGTATTCCATTGTGTATATGTACCACGGTTTCTTTAGCCATTCGTCTGTTGAAGGGCATCTTGGTTGTTTCCAGAGTCTGGCTATGGTAAACAGTACTGCAATGAATATAGGTGTAAGGAAGGGGTTTTTGTATTGTATTTTTGTGTTCCTACGGCATATTCCTAGGAGTGGTATAGCTGGATCATATAGGAGCCCGATTTCCAGTTTTTGAAGGAATCTCCTTATTGCTTTCCATAAAGGTTGAACTAGATGGCATTCCCACCAGCAGTGGATAAGAGTTCCTTTCTCTCCACATCCCCGCCAACACTGTTTATTCTCATTCTTTGTGATGTGTGCCATTCTCTGTGGTGTGAGGTGGTATCTCATCGTTGTTTTGATTTGCATCTCCTTGATGATTAGTGATGTGGAGCATTTTTTCATGTGTCTTTTGGCCATTTGTATTTCTTCTTTGTCAAAGTGTCTGTCCATTTCTTCTCCCCATTTTTTGATGGGATTAGATGTTTTTTTCTTGTAAATTTCTGTCAGTGCCTTAAAGGAGCCTATTACACTAGCAGGCCAGGGGACAAAGGATTATGATAGGATGCACTCTGGGTCCATTGGAGAGGGAGAATGACAGTGGTGGTAGGAAGGGCCCTGATTCATTGTATATCTGAAATTCAACTATGAAGATCTGTAGATCACATTTGTTTCAATAAAATAAAATAAAAATAAAATAAAACAAAACTTAGATCAACATGTGTCAATTTGAAATGATTGTTCTATTTCTCTATATCACTAAAGTCAGTATCTAAGGATTTACTGGGCTGTGGTCAATGCTAGCTGAGCCTTCTGTAGTACTGTTTAGACTCACTGATGTTGTAGATTTCTGTGTAATTTTCCCACCAGATTTCCTGACACTACTGAATTGATATTACTCTAAGTTATTGATATCCAGGATTTATACTAAAACAAATTTAGTGGCCTAAAAGTTTATAAAGTTAAATTGAGAACCTGAGCCATTTCTGCCATAGGGTGCAGGGTAGGTGTTGGTCTGCAGTAGTTCATGCAGAAAGGGGATACTGCCCCACCCCTTCCTGAGAATTCCACAGAGGGAGGATCAGCCCAGACTGAACTACCAAGGAAGTCTATATAGCCATTAATTTCTTTTGTAGCTTGGTGGAGGTGCAGTCAAATCCCAATATCTGGAATTAGCAGCAGGGGTTACAATGGAGAACATTGCAAAGAAAAATCTTCCAAAAATAGGAAAAGTAAATGATTCTATCAGAATATCTTTCCTTAGACCTAGAGAGATTGTACAGAGGTAAAACTTTTGCATGTGATGGCAGAGTATACTGTCCCCTAAGCATTTCCAGCAGTGATTCCTGAGCAACACTGGGTATGATCTAAGTTCAGTCTCTCCCAACCAGGAAGAAAAAAAAAACATGTAAATTCTCCCCTAACCCACCTATAAACATTTTTGTCCCATTAGCTTTTGTAACAAGAGATAGAAAAGCAGACTTTCATGTTTTGTTAACATTGGAGACCATACTTGGCAGTACTGGGAGATATAGGACACTTTCTGTAACTCCTGGAGATTATATTCACTACTTGGGTCTCCAGAACCACCCAGTTATGCTTGGAAACTATATAGTACCAGATATTAAATACAGACATGTACTGTCCTACCTTTTAGCTGGCCTCCAAAAGAGAAAATTTTTGCAAACTTGTAATAATTGAAGTTTTCTTAGATACGATAACAAAAATTTCAAAAAGATAATTTGGCACATTAAAATCATCAGTCAATGAAAGTGTTAATATGGCACCCAAACTGTAATAAGCAAATTAAACAAAAAAGCTTACCACTAAAATGAGGGGATGGTAGAAAGGGAATCTTGGATCACTCACTTACTCTAGTGAGTGGGTTTAGTTTGGAACATTGGATGCTAAAACTCTATCAATAACTTTGTAAATCAAGGTGAATAAAACAAATAAAATTCAAAGATAGCTTGTGATACATTAAAGTTAAAAGCTCTTACTCTTCAAAAATACCATTAGAAAAAAATTAAAGATATACCAGAAAAAAATCAATGAAATAACATATGAGGCAATGGGTTTTAAAAGAACATAAAAGAGCCATATACAATTTTATGATCAAACAAAAAGAAAAAATGGGCTAAGAGTTTCATTGTCCTGATGACAAAGGACCTCTAAAAATCTGTCCCTCCATAAAAGCAGTAAAAATATTGGCAATTTTTTTCAAAATCAACATTTTCAAAAATTTAAATTATCCCCAGGTTGCAATAATCTATAATTTAAAAAGATATTTTTAAGATTTTTCTAAAAGCAGGTTACTTATAAACACACATAGCAGACAAAAATTCAATTTTGTGGCAATTTAAATAAAATTCCCTTCTCTCAGTTTTGCAATAACCTTGAAAATCAGCTATTGTGCTACTGTTAAAACTTTCCTTACCTATAGCCAAAAATAGAGCAGGTTTGAAGCCCCCACAGAGGCCCAACTTGGCCCACATTAACCTGGATGGTAGTTGCTAGTTAACACCCTCCTATAGTCTTGTCTATTTAAACTTGTTCAGAGCTCTATCAAGGTGAATAATATTTTCCACTTCAACCACCTGCCAAAACAAACAGTAGCAATTGTTTAATTCTGTAAAAGATGACTGTTTAAAAAGATAACTGTTAAATTGTTAAATTTAAGAAATCTAACTCCAAATTTTCCAAGGAAAATGTGAAAAGAAATGAAGGATTTATAGAGGGTTCTGAATAGCTTCAAATGTTCCTATGCAGGATTATGCATAGGAAGAGTCCTATGTTGGAAGAGTCCCCAGTTGCTCATCTCTAATTGACCTTGAGGGTCTACATAGTGGTAAGTGAAGATTATGATAGATGTGTAAACACAGAACTATAGTGATTTGCCCAACATAAGCATACAAAGCTCTTCCAATAAATAGAAAAAAAATTGCTGGTTCCAAGAATTTTTCATCTATTCCCTATCATCAGTATCACTATGATAACTGAGCAGAGACTTAGGTGAACATACATGACCAAGAATATAGATTATATGTATATATAATCTGAACAACCACTAAATATAGAGGTATCAAGCACAAATATTGGGGATGGAGTCTTATTTTAGAGTTTTCATGCTGAATTATTTACATATATAGAGAAATAATGGGCCATATATGAGAAGAAAAGATACACAGGAACATAAAAAGGAAACTAATAAAATATTGAAAATATTGAAAAATGCAATACTTAAATGAAAATTCACTAGTGTCTCAATAGCATATATTGGGGTGGCAGGAGACATTATTCATCAACTTGAATATAGATCCTCTGAAAAAATTTATTTGTGATACAAAGACAAAAGTAGAATGAAAAATAAACCAAATTTTATAAGCTATGTAATATCCTCGGGCATATAAATATACACATAATGACAATTGTGGAGTATACTTTAAGAAATAATGGCTGAAAACTTGCCAGATTCAATTTTAAAATTTTTAACAAAATCTAAGTAGAAAATGCTCAAGAGAGCCACACCTCTAGACAAAACCAAACTCTTAAAAAGAAAATATAATGAACATCTTGAAAGCAACAAGAGAAGCAATTTATCTTGTATAAGAAATTCTCAATAAAATTAATAGCTGACTTCTCAGAAGAAAATATGGTCTTAAAAGGTAGTGAAGTAACCTTTCAAGTTATTGAATTAAAAATATCTCATCCAAGAGTTCTAACAATCCTTTAAACCTGAAAGAAATATTAAGACATTCTCAGACTACAAAGCTTTAGTAAACACATAAAAGTCTTCAACATAGCATGTGAAAACCAAACCAGTAAAAAATACCTTTATAATTTAAAGACACATAAATTATGCTATCAGTTCTAATTAATAGATATTTAAATATTAGATATTAAATGCATAGAAATGAATAAAAGCAAATTTATAAAAGACAAGGACTTTTGGTGACAGACAAATCTATGATTATAAAGGTATATATAGGGGCTGAGAGATAGCATGGAGGTAAGGCATTTGCCTCGAATGCAGAAGGACGGTGGTTGGAATCCTGGCATCCCATATGGTCCCCCGAGACTGCCAGGAGCAATTTCTGAGTGTAGAGCCAGGAGTAACCCTGGCATTGCCGGTTGTGACCCAAAAACAAAAAACAAAAAAACAACAACAAAAAGGTATATAAACACCATGAGTAAATAAAATATATAAACACCATGAGTAAATAAAATATATTTAAGAGTTTGTTGATTTGTCTCTCTGGGTATATAATTGTTTTTGTGCTTTATTTAACATATTAAGTATTAGTAACTTTTTTAAGCAAACAAACTTTATTCCGTCAGCCACAAGTCCCATACTGCCAGAGGAGATGGTCACAAATCAGATTATATAAGGGGGTTATAAGGCGGTTCTAGCTTCTGATGATCTTTAAAAATTATGGCTGTTGTCTAGGGTATCTTCCGACTGCTACCTCGTCCTTTCTAGATAGATTACCTAGTATGACCCAGTAGTTTTGGGCGGTGTTAATGGAAACAGAAAGCCTAACATGAGGACTTTTACAAAATGGCATCCCTCCTTGCTGAGAGCCAAAAAGAAATCTAACATGTGGTTTACAACATGTGATCCTTACAAAATGGCATCCCTCCTTGTTCAGAACCCAGGACCCCACATTCCCTCCTCTTCTAATGGACCTGAGTCAAATCCTTGACTCTGCTTAAGGTTCCTTATCCACATCCCTGCTCATTGGCACATACTGGGACCTTAGCACAAGCATCTTAACTGCACCTTAAGTGCCTAAATAAAGTGGGGGAGGAAATTAATTTTGCAAGGGCCTTCTAAGAGTATCACAAAAAGAATAAACAGTGACCTAGTCAGGGTATCCAGAGTGAATGAGTGAAACACTTCATACAGAGAGGCAGAGCTTTCGTCTCAGGCAAACTGGCCTTCTCCTGCTGCAGCATCTTCTGAAAGACCACCCCTGTTTCTCTTGGGCCATACGTAGTCCACTTTTTTTAAGAACCTAACTTCAAACTTCTCCTATTCTGCATAGCCACTTCTGTTAAGGCATCCAGATCGTATGTACAATCAACAACCTTTAGCAATTTCTGGGTAAGTGTGATCCTAGGCTCTTTTCTACTCCATGTTTAATGGCGGAGCTTACACTGGCACCGTAAGCAGTAATCTCCTCCTTCTTATTTCCTTAACTGATGCTTCCCTCTGGGAAGTAGGTCTGGGTGCATTCTCTTAGAGGCCCTACTGATATTTGGGCCATGACAGCTTTGGTTAACAGCACTCCCAAAACTCTTTCTGAGAGCTCCAACCTTAGCCTCAGTGTTTGGCTCCCTCTTTGTTGCCAGGTGGCCTCCCTGACACATTCTTATACCCTGCAGAAAAAAAAAACTCTCTTTCCCCCACATTTTGGGGGACTCCTTCCTAGACATACATATAATGAGAATGCTCTCATTCTCTATTCTGGGACCCACATCCATGGGTTGGTTCTCATTTTTTTTTCTTAATACTTACACCTAAGTAGTGGGAGATCTTTTGGAGGAGAATTGGAAACCCCAAACAAATCAAATAAGTCAATGTTTAGGGGAGGGATCCCTGGGATGACAGTTTGGCCCACAAACCCACAAATTAAACTTTCTTATGATCCAGCAATACCACTTCTAGGAATATATCTTAGGAACACAAAAACACAATACCAAAATGCCCTTTGCATGCCTATGTTCATTGCAGCTCTATTTACAATAGCCAGAAACTGGAAGCCACCCAGGTTCCTGACAACAGATGAAGGCTAAAGAAACTGGTATATCTACACAATGGAATACTATATAGCTATTAGGAAAAATGAAGTCATGAAATTAACTTATACCTAGATGTACATAAAGGTATTATGCTTAATAAAATGAGTCAGAGGGAGAGGGATAAGCATAGAATAATATCACTCTTCTGTGAGATATAAGAAAATTAAAAAGACAGTGTGGAGATGATATTCAAAGACAATAGAGATGAGGATTAGAAGTACCAGTAAATGGAAGAAAACTTGCCACAAAGAGCAGAGAGTGCAGTTGGAGTAAAGGGTTTACTATGAAAGGAACATTTATATCACCTTTTATTTATTTATTTTTGTTCTGTTTTGGGGCCACACCCAGTGGTGCTCAGGGGTTACTCCTGGCTATCTGCTCAGAAATAGCTCCTGGCAGGCACGTGGAGGACCATATGGGATGCCCGAATTCCAACCAACCACCTTAGGTCGGCTGCTTGCAAGGCAAACGCAGCTGTGCTATTTCTCCAGCCCTATAGTACCTATTATTATCAGTAGTGAAAACCACAATGTCAAAAAAAAAAAAGATAGAGTGAGAGAGAGAGATAAGTAAAACACTGCCCCAGAATCAGATGGGAGAGTGGATATGGGGCAAAGGGCTTTAGGGAAGATGAGAGGGACGAAAACTTGATGTTGATGGCAGGAAATGTGCAGTGGTGAAGGTTGTTATAGATTGTATGAATGTAACAAGTGTAAACAACTTTTCTGTATAAAAATAAATAAACTGGGGCTAGAGAGATAGCACACCTGGAGGGAGGGTTTGATTTTTTGAATTCCATATGGTCCCCAGCCTGCCAGGGGCTATTTCTGAGTGCAGAACCAGGACTAACCCCTGAGAATCACCAGGTGTGACCCCAAAACAAAACAAAAATACCTACATAGAAACGACTATATTTTGAAATAAATATTGTTCATTGCAGTCTTCAAAGTGCTATTTATACATGATTCTGTTATAATTATTCTCCTAATCATTTTACTCAATTCTCTTATTACTATTACACTTCTTTTACTACTACTGTTAATTACAATGACAAATAATACTTAATGAAGCTGTGATACCCACACTAATACATATTAGACCAGTGCTTAAGCCCTTTGACTATGTACTTTTTGTTTGTTTGTTTGTTTTGTTTTTGGGTCACACTCGGCAGTGCTCAGGGGTTACTCCTGGCTCTACACTCAGAAATCACTCCTGGCAGGTTCGGGGGACCATATGGGATGTCGGGATTTGAACCACCGTCCTTCTGCATGCAAGGCAAGTGCCCTACCTCCATGCCACCTCTCTGGCCCTGACTATGTACTTTTTTTTTAATGTGTGAAATCAATCTGCAAGCTCTTTTTACAAATAAGAGTGGCTCACACAGAATTAGGCCAAATCATTTAATGAGTTGCTGAGAAGAAAAAGCCATTTTATAGGTATGAGTAGGTTTCCTTAGCATTTAGAAAATTAACAAAAAATAATGGATTAATTGAGTTTAATTTTTTGGTCATTTTTGTATTCACCACTGGAATCCAATACACACATAGTTTAATATCTTCCATTTTTGAGCCAATCTAGAGACCAAACAGAAGAAAGCTATTGAGGATCATTGAGAAAAATGAGGATACAAGAGTGAAATGTCACTGGATGAAACAGTTACATGACAGAAAGAAAAACCATATCAATGATGCTGAGAATCATAGCAAATTATTGTGAGATATTGCTTAATGGTTTTAGTAGAATGGAAATAATTCTTGACCTCAGAGAAAAGATTATCTCAAGGTCTGGGGCAAAAGTGAAATTGTAATGGATTAAGGAGTACATGGGCAACTCACAAGGAGCACTGTAATATCGGCAGATGTTTTTGGAGATTTGACTGTTACCAGGGGAAGCTCATAATAGGCAATTAAGATGTTTTTGGTACTTAAACATAGAACCTGGTCAGCTTTTAGGGAGACCTTAATATCTAGGCCTGGAAAAATAAACTTATACATCTATATTATTTTTCAGTATAATACCTACTTTAAATTTTAATTTATTTATGCAAGCATTTTAAATATGAGCCACTCTCCATACCATTTATTATAAAATATTTTATAATTTTATATAACTTTTCTATAGCTTGATTCATTTATTTTATATTTTTAAATTATATTCAAGCTAGTAGGCATATGAAAATATTACTGTATTCCTTCTCTTTCTTAAATATCAGTTGTTTATAAATGTTCTAAAAGAAAGAGTAGGCAATTTCTCTTCTTCAAATCTTTATTCTTCTGTCATCAATAATCAGGCAACAAGAGCAGAAATCAATGTGAAAACATAGGGCATTTTATATGAGGAATTCCAAAGAAGCATAAAATAAAAGTATTAGTGAGCAAATGAAATAGAAGGAGAGAACTATAGATCTGTTATTCTTGCTAGAGGCCCAAATGTAATCATCACAGTATAAGTGAAAGAAATATATCTTAATCAGATTTTAATATATTAATATTTAAAAGCAGATAACTTGTCATCTCTACACCAGTTTTCCTTCAATCCAACATATGAGAAGCTGATATCCATTATTATACTTCATAAAGCATAGAAGGATTATAAAATAAGTCTATAATAAAATCTCTTTTCCTATACATCCTCCATTATGATTCACTGGCATGTTAAAGAGCTAAAAATAATTTTGAAGATAAACTTGTAAAACCAGATTTAATTTCTTTATTGTTTCTAACATGAGAAAACTCAAAGAAGTTATTTAATAAATGTTAACATGAAAAATTTTCAACCAACTTTTATTGCTATGCAATTTCTTTTTTAATATAATTTGTTATGGGCACTATTTTATAGTGGAAATATTGTATTTTATTCATTCTACAAAAGTACAAAAAAGTGCAGCAAAATCTAATTATGAGTAAGTAATTTAAGTTATTTATGATGTGAAAGTGAATTATTAGTTAATACTGCTTTGAAAGTAATCCAGATTTCTCTTATTGAAAGCTCTATATGGTTAAAACTACTACTGAAAATCTAGTAGTACTTTAGGGATCTGTGGAAGTGAAAAGTGCAAATGGCTTTGATTCTGCCAAGAAAGGATCCATATGAGAAGAGAATAATTAGTGAAACAGGATCAAGAACTTAAGCAGGAATGATTAAGAAACCATGCAGTGTTGGTCAGCTCTTAAAGAGAAAGATGACAAGGGGGATGCAAAGAGACAGCACAGTGGTAGGACATTTGCCTTGCTCGCAGCTGACCCATAACGGCCCTAGGTTTGATTCCCTGCATCCCATATGGTCCCAGGAGCCTTCCAAGAGAGATTTCTAAGTACAGAGCCAGGAGTAAACCCTGAGTGCTTCTGGGTGTGGCCCCAAAACAGAAACAAAAGTCTACAGAGAGAGAGAGAGAGAGAGAGAGAGAGAGAGAGAGGAGAGAGAGAGAGAGAGAGAGAGAGAGAGAGAGAGAGAGAGAGAGAGAGAGAGAGAGAGAGAGAGAGAGAGAGAGAGAGAGAGAGAGAGAGAGAGAGAGAGAGAGAGAGAGAGAGAGAGAGAGAGAGAGAGAGAGAGAGAGAGAGAGAAAACAATGGGTTTATATAAATACTATTTTGGGGAGAGAAGGAAATTAAGTCAGCTTACTAACCTTCCAAGTATTTTGTAAAATGTTGACAGATCACTAAGAAGAAAAAATAAATAGTGGGAGACTTGAGATATTGGGGGAAAGGAAGTTCACCAACGTTCCTTTACATAAATCAACAGACAAAAAAAAATAACATGTTCCAGTAGTGCTCAAAATTCTGCTAAGCTTGCACAGCTAGGCTTAAAGAATTCAGTACAGTATCTTGTCTTAAGCCATTATCTATTATATATGCAGACAAAAGAAGAAACAGAGTTTCTAATGTAATATTAGAGATCACTGTTCTGCTTAAAAAATAAAAGACATAAGAAAGGATTTTCAACAACACACAACTTATCTGAATAAGCTATTGCAGGTATTTGTTAAATATGTGTAGATGTAGAGAATGAAAAATGAATAACTATATTTTATATGATACTTCTCTCCAGAATTTATTATTAAGATAATGGCAATGGTATGTATATTAGTTTGACTTTACTCAGTGCATAGAGTGGTATTTTGACTCAATGAAATACTAGTCAATCATAAGAAAAAAATGAAATATAGTCTTTCACTACCACATAGATGAAACTGGAAAAATAATGCTAAGTGAAACATGTCATAGGGAAAAACACAAATTACTGGAGGTTTCATTCATAAATGGAATATAAAAAAGCAAAACAAGAGAACAGATAAAACCAGAATTGTGGGAATCCTGGAATTTGAGTGAAAGGTAGAGAAAAGGAATTAAAATGGACAGGAAATCTGATGAACTTGGAGGGACATTGGTACTTTGGTGGTCAGTGTAGTATGGTACTATATTTGGTTGAAGTGTGAAATTGCTTTGCTGAAACTTAAGCAATCTTGTGAAACAACTTTAACTCTAATATACAAAATAAGGTAAAAATAGAATCACCAGTGCATAGTAAAAAATGGCTGGACTTAAATAAAGTTTTGTAGTCACAGTAACTTTAGAATAGAATCATTTTCAAAGGTGGAGAGATAATACAGAAGTTGACATTTGGCTGTTGACATTTTGACATGTTGCTGAGAACTGGGTTCAATTCTGAGCATTGAATATGATCCTCCACAGGAGTGAGCCCTGAGTACTGTTAAGTATGCTCCATCCTCTTCACCCACTCTCCAACAACAACAACAAAAATAGAATGACTTTCCCAAATGCCTTTACATGTATTTTTGTTTGTTGTTTGTGTATTGACACACACATTTATACCAGTTATTTTTATGTCAGTGTTTGTAAAACAAAGTCCCAAAGACCTCTGCTTTTCAATGAGTTTGAGAAATGTATCTAACCTGGTAATCATTTCTCCCTTGATAATAAAAATATAAACACACTAAAATAATTAATGTAGTACTTAAAAAATCATTGGAAGAGAAAATTATACTCAACAGACAGAACTTATATCCTCAATATCTATCAAAAAAAAGCTAACTTCTAAAAAAAGGACATCAAAAAAGAAATTTTAATGAAATTTTAGATAACAAAAGTCACTAAGAAATCTTGCCTATTGCCTTTTAAATTTGTTATGCATAGAGCTCAGGCATAGGAAAGTATAGATCACGTTATCCCAAAATTAACAGAAACATTTGTAGAATCACTTCTCTCCAGGTAATATTATGATACATAAAAATTATATTTTGTTGAAATGTGAAGATGTTATCATTTAAAAAGAACTATTGACATTAGTTTTTCCTTTTCTTATTTCTTGTCTTTTGGGTTACATCCTGAGGTGCTCAGGGGCCATCCCTGGCCCTGAGCTCAGAAGTCACTCCTGGCAAAATCAGCATATGAGATGCTGGAATTCGAACCATAGTCTGCACTGGGTCGGCTGCTTGCAAGGCAAACGCCCTACCGATATGCTAACTCTCCAGCCTCTTATTTTCCCTTTTCTATCATATGATGGTATATTTTCAGTTTTTATTGAAGGAGTATTTACTTTTTATATCATTAAGCACCTACCATCAGGGACCAGAGCAGTGGTGCAAGCGGTAAAGCATCTGCCTTGCCCACGCTAGCCTAGGATGGACCCCAGTTCATCCCATATGGCCCCCAATCCAGGAGCTATTTCTGAGCACATAGCCAGGAGTAACCCTGAATGACACCGGGTGTGGCAGAAAAACCAAAAGAAGGAGGAGGAGGAGGAGGTGGAGGTGGTGGAGGAGGAAGAGGAAGAGGAAGAAGAAGAAGAAGAAAGAAAGAAGAAGAGAAGAAGAAGAAGAAAGAAGAAGAAGAAGAGAAGAAGAAGAAGAAGAAGAAGAAGAAATCTACCATCAAATCATAAGAAAAGCACTAAATCACCATTAAGCAAATATGGAGAATTTATCCAGAAATATAAAACTCAAGAAATTCTATCCTTGGAAATAAAGTTTTATGAGGCACAAAAAAATTTAAAATACTAAAAGGGTTTCTGTTTTTTTGTGGATAAAATAATCTATGAATTGGAAGGACTTCAGTTTGCATTATAGGGAAAAGAGTGCTCAGTCCAAACCATTGTAATGATTCATTTGCCATCACTCCTCTGTACTGAGAACATAAAAGCAGAAAGCAAAGCTGAGATGTAATTGCTGACCAGTATGCTGTGTGTATTGAAAACCAGAAAATTTGCAGCTGCCACCAATCTCCCCCATTGTGAAAATTGACAATGAGCCACAAAAGGGACATGAGGTAAATGTAGGGTGTATGCCACAAACAGTTCTGATGAAATAACTGGGAAACAATTTAATATGAAAGACCAGCTGACTATTTGGAAGGATGATTCAAGTTAAAACTCTAGACCTTAATTTTAATCAAGGATTGCCATATATGAACCTTCATAGGTAGCAGTTGAAAGAACATTGGGTTGAATATGGAGTGGCCAAACATAAATCAAGGACCATCAAAATGGCCCTATTACCTGAGATTATTTTTTGTTTTTAAATTTTATTTTATTGAAACAATGGTGATCTACAGAGTCCTTCATAGTTGAATTTCAGATATACAGTGAGTCAGGGCCATTCTCACCACCAGTGTCAACCACCAATGAACCCAGAGTGCATCCTATATCATCAAATTTTGCCCACTGACTTGCCAGTTGAACTGGCCCATTTAAGTTTGGATTGTTAAAGTTTAGGTCTTTTGATTCTATTGTCATTGACTTTTGCTTGGATATATATATAGTTCTATCCTTATTTTTCCCCCCACCAATGCATCTGAGACCACTTGGTCCCTTTCTTTATTGCTTTCTTCTTAGTTATTTTTTAATTTGTATTTTTATTTGCCATATGTCTTTTCATTTGCATAGCTATTTTTTAAATGCAGAAATATGTGGTAAAACAAAATAATTTGTGTCTGTCTCAGGGTACTATAAAAAAGGCAGGAGCCCCTATTTAAAAGGTAAGAAATTTAAAAAGAAAGAAAGAAAGAAAGAAAGAAAGAAAGAAAGAAAGGAAGGAAGAAAAGAAAGAAAGAAAAAGAAGAAAGAAAGAAAGAAAGAAAGAAAGAAAGAAAGAAAGAAAGAAAGAAAGAAAGAAAGAAAGAAAGAAAGAAAGAAAGAAAGAAAGAAAGAAAGAAAGAAAGAAAGAAAGAAAGAAAGAAAGAAAGAAAAAAGAAAGAAGAAAGAAGAAAGAAAGAAGAAAGAAAGAAGAAAAGAAAAGAAAGAAAAGAGAAAGAAAGAAAGAAGAAAGAAAAAGAAAAAAAAAGAGAAAAGAAGAAAGAAAGAAAGAAAGTAAGAAAAAGAAGAAAGAAAGAAAGAAAGAAAGAAAGAAAGAAAGAAAGAAAGAAAGAAAGAAAGAAAGAAAGAAAAGAAAGAAAGAAAGAAAGAAAAAGAAAGAAGAAAGAAAGAAAGTTCTTATTTTTATTAGATAAGAAATTCTTCCTATAAGTTAAGATTTCTCCAATTTAGTGTGCCTATGTAAAATAAACAATGCCATATGATATAACCAGTGCATTTTGGGGTAAAAACAACATTACAAAGTTTTTATGACTTGGTTTTAACCTGAACTCATATCCCCATCAAGATTTTTCTACTATAATTTTCTACTAAGCAATTCCATCTACATATGAAAATAAACACTAAGAATTATAACTATTAATGAAATATGTTTACAGAAATATAAATGCAAAGGAAATATAGTCTCTTGAGAGAGTCTTGAGGGTGTGGGTAAAATCCAGAGCACATTTTCATCCTAAACTGTGGTCTTGTGGATTCTGAGAAATGGTTCACAGTAATCAGGGATCAGATAGTGTTCTCCAGCTGAGGGTCCCTCTGAAGCCAAATCTGAGAGCAAGCAACAGTCCACAGTGAGTAAAGAGGTGGGAGTAAAGAGGCCATATATAAAGAGGTCAGCCAGAGTGGTGGTGGCAGCTTCTTCCCAAGGTGAGAAATGGGGGCTGAGACTGTGACCTTTCTCTTTGGGAGTCAGATACCAGCTTGCTGGGGCAGGAGAAAGGTTCCAGTTTCTGAGGAGTTTAGAACTTAGGGTAGAGAGGGCTAAATAAGGAGAAATCAAGGATCAGGGTTGAGGGGATAAGAGGATAGAAGAGGATTTGTAAGGTGGTGAATGGGAAGAATAAAGGATAATATAACAGAAATTGTATACAATATAGGCAGGAATTATGTCAGTACATATTAGAAAAACAAAAAGGAGTATACCACAACAGCCATTGGAGAACTATCCATATGTTGCAGTTTGGATGAGTCAAAGAGTTTTAAAATGATGGGGCTGGCACATATCACAGGGGGTAAGGTTTTTCAATTTGTAGCTACTATATCAATGGTGAGGGAAAACTTTGCTAAATAAAACTTCCAGGGTTAGATTGTGCATGAAGCATTTAAGATAGTCATAACTTTCATGTCTAAAGTACTAAACAATAATACTATGAGAGGAATCTGCTCCATGTAGTATCATCTACTGCAGGGGTCTCAAACTCAATTTACTTGGGGGCCACAGGAGGCAAAGTCAGGATGAGGCAGGGCCGCATAAGGGATTTCACAAAAAAAGAAGTTCTCAAATATCATTATTAACAGTTTTAATTATTTCTTCTGAACATGAATAGAACATTGAGTGAAGATCATGAACAGTTCTTCTGAACATGACGTCTTCTGCCTATTCCTTGCTGCCAGAGACTTGACAGTGCTTCTTCTCACAAATCTGAACCACATTTGGCTTTATAGAGGAAGCAGTTGAGACCTTCAGTATGGCTTGAAGATGATCATCGTTAAGTTAGACCTGTACTTTGACTTATTGAAGTTCAATGTGGAGAATAACTTTTCACACAGATATATGCTCCCAAAAAGGTACATGGTGGGCTTGAACATTCGGGGAAGCTCAGGGAAGCTGGGGGGCAATTCTCTAAAAAATCTCCCATGCATGTCTGCTTTTCCACTAATCTCCCTGAACTTGGCTTTGAGATCAGAGTTGCATTGCAGGTCAATGAGCTACATTTGAAGCACAGGAGGGGCATCTTGCACATCAAAGGAAAAGGGGTTCACAAAAATTTGGAAAGTGGCTCTGTGCTTTTTGAAGTCTGCAAATGTGATCAAATTCCTTCTCTAGCATAAAAATAGCATCAACATATTTCTCACCACTGAATGGTATGCCTGCATCCACAAGTGCCTTGCATGCTGGGAAATGGCAAAGGTTTGTCTGAGAGAGCTGGGATTTCCATAACACAGTTTTGTGGAGAATGCTCTCATGTTGTCATAGGCAGCACTGATAAGCTGCCCCAGGCCTTGTAATATCTTGTTTAGTACATTCAGCTTATGTGTGATGTCAACAAGAAAGCTAAGTCTATGAGCCATTTGTGATCACTCAACTCAGAAACAGCATTCCCATCCTTCTCCATGAAGGCTTTCACTTCTTCTCTCAACTCAAAAAATCTTTTCAGGACGTTTCCCCTGCTGAGCCAATGTACCTCAGTGAAATAGAGCTGTCAGGAGAGATGAAGTCATGAAATTTTCCTATACATGGATGTACACAGAATCTATTATGCTGAGTGAAATAAGTCAGAGAGAGAGAGAAAAACGCAGAATGGTCTCACTCATCTATGGGTTTTAAGAAAAATGAAAGACATTCTTGCAATAATAAATTTCAGACACAAAAGAGAAAAGAGCTGGAAGTTCCAGCTCACCTCAGGAAGCTCACCACAAAGAGTGATGAGTTTAGTTAGAGAAATAACTACATTTTGAACTGTCCTAATATTGAGAATGTATGAGGGAAATGTAGAGCCTGTTTAGAGTACAGGCGGGGGTTGGGTGGGGAGGAGGGAGATTTGGGACTTGGGTGATGGGAATGTTGCACTGGTGATGGGTGGTGTTCCTTTTATGACTGAAACCCAAACACAATCATGTATGTAATCAAGGTGTTTAAATAAAAAAAAAAGAAATAGAGCACATCTCCATATTCTGACTCCATTTCCCCTAAAAAAAATTATAGAACCTCCTGTGCTTTAAGCCCCTGGATCCGATTTGGTTGATGCATTTCACAATAAGACATCACATTGTCACACGGCAGGCATTTACTGCAAAGGGCCTGCTAATGGATAATGCAGTGAAGAGCAATGGCCTTCTCTACACCCTCCTCTTCAAGTTTTTTTTGAACAAGTGCCACCAGTCCATTTTTCTCCCTGTCATCAATGGTGCTCCATCAGTTATTATTCCAACAAACCTCTTCCATGGAAAACCTGCATTCTCAATGGCATCACACAGATGCCAAAATATCTCATTAGTGGTGGTCTGGCCATGCATTGGAATTGTTGTGAGCAGCTCCTCTGTCAATTCAAAATTTCAATCAACACCACAGACATAAATTATGAGCTGCGCAGTGTCTGTTATAGCTGTGCCCTCATCAAGAGCAACTGAGTATGCATCAAAATGTTTGGCTTTCTCACACAGTTGATGATAAATGTCACTTGACATGTCAGAAATGCACTCTGCCTCAGTGTTGGCAGAAAGGATGATTTTGCTAAACTGACCTTTCTTTTCCAGACAGATAATACTTGCAGCCTGTAACATGCATTTTTTTTAACAAACTCTCCTTCTGTGAATGGTTTCCCTGCCTTAGCAGTCATCTCACTAACCATGTAACTAGCTTCGACTGATGCAACATTCTCTTTGGTTGCTTTCTTGAAGAAATCTTGTTGCCTCATTAGATATGCTTTAAGACTGGCAACCCGCTTGGCTCTCTCATTTCCTTGATATTTTGAACATTCCTCAGCATGTTTAGCTGAATAATGGCGTTTCAAGTTGTATTCCTTGTGCATTGCAACTTTCTCTGAGCAAATAAGACATGTGGGGATGCCCCTGTGCTCAACAAAGAAATAGTGCATCTCCTACTTTTCCTGAAATTGTCTGTATCCGTCATCAATCTTTCTCTTCATTTCAGGCTTTGATGAAGTCATGATGAAGGTATGACAAAATCCAATTCTGTAATAAACTTCTCTCCCTTCTCTCCCTTAGACCTCCGTTAATGCAAGGGACAGCGAGCAGGAGCAGTGGAAATGACGTCTGCGTTAGGCGCAAAGTATTCACAATTATTCGCTTACAGAATAGTTGCAAAAAAATAGCATTAGTAAGAAAAAATATCGCATTAAACTGCTCGGGGTATGTGGATGTTTAATGTGATTTTTTTCACACTAAAGCGACTTTTATTGCAATTATTCGGTAAGCGAATAATCGTGAATACTGCAATATTTGAAGGCCAGCTGCAGGCCACAAAATGTTGTACGGAGGTTAGCAAACAGCCCGTGGGCCGCGAGTTTGAGACCCCTGATCTACTGTATCTTGTGCATCCAGTTTTCTTTCCTAAAGCAAACTGACAGTGAGGCATTATGATATAATAGTAAAGTATCTTGAATTAAAAAAATTCCGAAAACATACTCAATGAATGAAGCCTATAACAAAAGTCTATGCTGTGTAGTTACTTATTTCAGTTGTCTCTATGGACATAAGCATTAGATCATAAGAGCAGACATAATCAAAAGGAAATGAATTGGGGCTGGAGAGATAGCACAGCGGTAGAGCATCTTACGTGCAGCCTATCCAGGCAAATGGTGGTTCAAATCCCAGCATCCCATATGGTCCCCTGTGCATGCCAGGAGTGATTTCTGAGCTCAAATCCAGGAGTAGCCCCTGAGCATCGATGGATGTGACCCAAAAACAAACAAAAAAAGGGGAGATGAATAAATTGGAGTGTTTGTCAAGACATTATCATAATGAGCACTGTATTTGGAGTCTGATATGATAGAGCACTGAAATGCAAAATTAGGGTGACCAACTTATATTTCCAAGAACCACTGTGGACAAAAAAATTAGTTATTTTAGACATAATAAAATTATTGCACTAAAACAAATTAATAGTGAGCACTCGACTGGGAGTCCCTGGCTTCCAAATGCATTCTGCACCTGATTCTACAGATAAAAGCATTAGATTATTATAGGCCTCTGTAGTGAGCAGTTGATTGAAAACCTGTTTGCTCTAAACAGCTGTTTCCATTGCTGCAGGTTTCTTTGCAGCATAAAGGAGAGTAAAGGCTTTGAGTTTCTCCTGTTCCACTTCATTTGTTTCATTCTCCTTGCTATACCCTGACACTTAATGTTGTTTGAAGTATCTACCATTTAGATTGTTGAGTTTCTTCATGCAGTTATTCTAAATACCACATGTAAGTGATATAATTCTGCATTTATCCTTCTTTTTCTGGTTTAATTTAGCATATTTTCTTCATAATATCTTCAATTAGCATAATATTTTCTACTTAATTCATGTTGCTGCAAATTGCATGATTGTATAATTTCTTACTGCTATGTAGTATTCCATTGTGTGTAAGTACCACATCTTCATGATCCACTCATCTGTTGTTGGACATCTAGATTGATTCCCAGTCTTGGCTATTGTACTGAGTGCTGCAATGAATACATACTTTTGTGTGTATACATACTTTTGGATGAATATTTTTCTGTCCTGAGGTTAGATACACAAGATACACTGGATCATATGGTAGCTCAACTTTGAGTTTATTGAGAACCCTCCATACTGTTTTAAAAATAAATTTTACTTGTGTGGCTCTTGATAACCTGCCCTTCTCTCCATTACTAACTTCAAACTGTGTATGGACAATTGCAATCTTCCTTCCTTCTTTTCATTCTTCCTTCTTTCTTTCCTCCCCCCTTCCTTCTCCCTGCTTTTCTTTCTTACTCCCTTCTTTCTTTTTATTCTATTTATTTTCCTATCAAATTGATATTAATCATGTTGTACATATATCATGTAAATTTCTTTTTAAATCAAGGCATTTTAATACCAATTGTCAATATTTTAATGACCAATTTTTAATAATTTAGATTTTATACAATTTTTTATTTCACACACTCTTTCTCCATCCACTTTAAAAACATTTGTTTTCTTGCTTCTTCCCACCTCTCTTTTCAAGTATAAATTTCACACTTGATTCTCTCTTTTCAAGTATAAATTTAACACTTGATTATAGTCTAAAAAATGTCTCCATGATTTGATTTTAGGTAGACATACATATTCAACTATTTCTTAATATAGTGTCTATGCATAACATACTACATAAGTAGAAAAAAATTTTCATGGCTCATACATAAATGAGAATATTCTCAGTTGAGAATAAAAAGAACCCCTAAAATATATGCATATACTTCAAAATATATATCAAAAAGCAACTTCAGTTCAGGATTTATCTTTTGAACAATTCAAAAAGATACTTTTAGGGGCCATAGAGATAGCACAACAGTAGAGCATTTGCCTTGCACAAAACCGATCCTGGACAAATGAATCCCATATGGTCCCCTATGCCTGTCAGGAGTGATTTCTGAGCGCAGAGCAAGGTGAAACCCCTGAGCGCTGCTGGATGTGACCCCGCAAAACAAACAAACAAACAAAAAAGATGCTTTTAAATGTTACCCAAATGAATAGATGGCCTAAATTGCTAATCTCCAAACAACCATTAACTTAATTTCTAACAGATATTAGCTAGTGTTTTAAATACAAAATGTGTTCTTTAATAACTCATGATTTTGTTTGTTTGGGAGCCACACTGTGGTGCTCAGGGATTACTTCTGGCTCTGAGCTCAGAACTAAGTCCTGGCAGTTTTGGGGACCATATGGAATCAACCCAGAAATGGAACATGGGTCAGGTATGTACAAGGCAAACACCCTCCTATATGTGTTCCAGCCCCACTTATGGGTTTTGAGGCATGAAAAAAAATCTCCTCTGTACCAAGAAAAAAGAGCCTCAGAGAGGTCAAACTCTTTCTCCAAAAGCCACTCAGCACAGCAGGGTTCTAGATCAATTCTAGAAAAAGTTCCAAGACTGTAAATCATTCTTGTAAACTTCACAACATAGTATTTTATCGAATCACCAACCACAGTGTTAGAGTTCCAGGGTATAGAACAGTAAAATTGAAACAAACCAAGATGAAGAAGAAAAAGAAAGAAAACATTTAGAAGCTAATCAATAAATAAATGTTTGTAAAGTTAATTCTGGTCTACATACTTCTAGAGGTAATATTATGGTACTGTGAATAAGATTTAGGAATGGATATGTGTGACTAGTCATTAATTATTTAAGATACATGATATCTTCCATACCCAATTATGAATACTAATGGAAGTGTTTTATAACGTGGGCCTCCATCATTCTTTTTTTTTCCCCAAAGAATATCAGGATTTTAGATCCTGACTATCCTTTCTTCCTTAGGAGATGACATTTCTCAGTTTTGGAATCTGTAATTGCTTTCTTTCAAAAAACTTATCCTAGGCTTTGTCCTAGGATTGGTGCAAAAACCAAGACCACTAAATACAGAAGACTGATTAAAACAACAGTGATGGAACAGAACTTCTAGAACAGTAAAGAAAGACTCCATCCTAGGCTCCATCCTATGATCTATGCAAATACCAAGATCTCTAGTGACATAAGCCTGATTTTGTTATCACGACTGAGCAGAAACTTTTCAGACACCACAAAAGGACCTAGGGGAGAGAAAAAGAGCATGTGTAGAGAGCCTGTAGTTATTCCCATGACAGTATACTTCAAGGGCAGAGAAATCCTATATCTCTTAGGCCAAGGGAATTCCTATACTATACTGAAGAGGGCAGTATTAAAAAGAAACCTGTAAGAAAATTAGTTTGAAAAAAACAATAACCTGTACTCACAGGCATTAGGGCCTGAAAAAAACCTTGGTTGCCTATCCATGAAGCATTTAGTAAAAAAGGGGATGTAGCATAAATATTAATTGAAAGATAATTTCAGCTGACATTTTAAAGATTACTCAGATTTATAAATACCTTATAAAGAACATTTGCATTAATTCAATATTTGTATTTATTCTTACAGAATAATTACTCATTCTCAAACCTAGCTTTGTTCTTAGATGACATGTTAAGCGTTAACAGTTAACATTTCAAGCCTCAGTTCAGTATGCATACAATGAAAACAATTCTGAATCGACCTTGCTATTGAGAAACTTCTGATAGCAAAATTGGCTTCAAAACTGAAACTGTCCTGAGCCAGAAATATGCCTTGAATATTTGCTCCTGTGCCTTTTGGTAAATTAGATTTATCTAAAAATTATGACTTGTCAATAAATTAAGTATAAATATTTCATTTTCTGCTTTGAATAAACAAAACTGAACTTGAACCCAACTTGAGTCTTTGGCCTCTTTCTCCCACAGCCATCTGTGCACACAACTTTTGAAGAAACCTCAAAGATTCCATGGAGTCAGGACTGATATATATATATGTATGTATATGTATATGTATATATACATATATATGTATACGTATATATACATATATGTGTATATATGTATATGTATGATATACATGTATATAGTATGCCATTTTCTTTCATTTATTCTTTCAGAGCTAATATATTCTTGTTGGATTTCAGCCTGGTTGGCCTATCAATAGGTGACAGGGTGGTGTTGAGGTCTTCCACTATTATTGTGTTGCTATAGATGTCATTTTTTAGATTTGTCTACAATTGTATTAAACATTTTGCTAGTCCCTCATAGGTATGTATATGTTTAGGAGTGTGAATTCTTTTGGTTGTATAACACTTTGATAATTATCAAATGTACATATTTGTCCTTTATAACTTTTCTAAGTTTAAAGTTTGTGTTATCTGATATTAATATGACCACTCCAGCTTTTTAATTTTTTAGAAAAATTTTTAATTAAATTACATATGTGTACATATACACAATGGAATATTATGCAGCTGTCAGGAGAGATGAAGTCATAAAATTTTCCTTTACATGAATGTACATGGAATCTATCATGCTGAGTGAAATAAGTCAGAGGGAGAGAGAGAGACGCAGAATAGTCTCACTCATCTATGAGTTTTAAGAAAAATAAAAGTCATTTTTGTAACAATCCTCAGAGACAATGAGAGGAAAGCTGGAACTTCCAGCTCACTTCATTAAGCTCACCACAAGGAGTGGTGAGTATAGTTATAGAAATAACTACACAGAGAACTCCCATAATTATGTGAATGAATGAGGAAACTGGAAAGCCTGTCTGGAGTACAAATTCTATTAAAACTTCAATATTTTATTTTTATTGCTTTTTACATAGTTTATGCATATCCTTTATTTCACAAAGTATTTTTGTGTTAAAATTTTAAGTGTAAGCTAACATATATGGAAAATAGTTCTCAAAATATATTAGAAATGCCTACTTTCATTACAAACCAATTTTTATTAATATCTTTACTTAAACAATTGATTACAAATAGGATTGTAGTTGAGTTTCAATCATGTAAAGAACACCCTCCTTCACCAGAGCAACATTCCCATCACCACTGTTTCTAATCTCCCTCCTCCCCACTCTCCTCCTGTACTTGAGATAAGCTTTCTACTTCCTTCATTCATTTACAATGATAGTGAATATTTGTAAGTGTAGTTACTTCTCTAACTGCACTTGTCACTCTTTGTGGTGAGCTTCATGTTGTGAGCTAGACCTTCCAGTCCTCATCTCTGTTGCATTAAATAATTAATGATGGAGCTGGATGGCGATGGATGGTGAAGGATGGAGGCCTTTGTTCTTAGGCCCCGGCCACGTGGCTTCATCCCCCATTTACCAGAGGGTCTGGGGTTCAGGAAAGCAACGGGTATAGAACTCACTCACAGGCAGGCATTAGGAAGCATCATCTTTATTCATGCCCTAACCACCACAGGTGTGTGTCCTATCTCATAACCTTTCAAGCATTCGGCCATTCTTAGCCCTGCATCTTATAATTCAGCCATCTTCCTTTGGCCTCCATCCTGGTCAAAGACCAAAAGAGGCAAAGAACCTACAGCCCCTGAGCGCAGCAGGGCAGAGTGCCTTAATTCCCTTGCTTCAGGGTTTATCTACCTATTCCAAGACCCCTCCCAGGAATGGGTGGGGTTTTGCAGGTAAGGTTACACCTAATATCTGGTTCCCAAGACCCCTCCCAGAAATGGGTGGGTCTTAGGTAGCTACACCCAAATCCAGGGTCTCAGATAGGTACACCAACAATCTCTTTTGTCTCTAAGAATTATTGCAAAAATGGCTTTTATTTTTCTTAAAACCCATATATGAGGGAGACTATTCTGTGTCTAACTCTCTCCCTATGACTTATTTCACTCAACATAATAAATTCCATGTACATCCATGTATAGAAAAATTTCATGACTTTATTCTCTCCTGAAGGCTGCATAAAATTCCATTGTGTATATGTACCACAGTTTCTTTAGCCATTCAATTGTTGAGGGGCATCTTGGTTGTTTCCAGAGTGCTATTGTAAATAGCACTGCAATGAATATAGGTGTGAAGAAGGGGATTTTTGTATTATATTTTTGTGTTCCTATGGTATATCCCTAGGAGTGGTATATCTAGATTGTTTGGGAGCTCAGTTTCCAGTTTTTTTGAGGAATCTCCATTTCACTTTCCACAAACGCTGGACAAGACGGTATTCCCACCAACAGTGAATAAGAGTTTCTTTCTCTCAATATCCTCATCAGCACTGCTTGTTCAACAAGTGGTGTTGGAACAACTGTTAGCCACTTGCAAAAAAGTGAACTCAGACCCCCAGCTAACACCATGTATGAAGGTAAAATCCAAATGGATTAAGACTTGATATTAGATCTGAAACCATAAGGTATTTACGAACATGTAGGTAAAACACTCCATGATGGCACAACTGTGAGAAATTGTGAGTGCTGCTTGTGTGTGTCTGTCTCCTATCCTGTCACCTGAACCTCTTGGGAGTGGACCAAAAAGAGGCTCCAGAAAACTTGCTTTCCCAGAGGTTCATTCAAGCGCAAGAACACCAAGGAACTGCCTCATAAAGTGAAAACCGGCTATAAGCAGTACTTTGCAGAAGACAGGTCCCCTGTTTGTGATGTCAGGCTGGGAAAAATCTATGAAACTATGCCTGCCCAGTGGAGCCCGACTGTGAGAAATTGTGAGTGCTGCCTATGTGTGTCTGTCTCCTGTCCTGACGCCTGAACCTCTTGGGAGTGGGCCAAAAAAAGGCTCCAGCACAGCACGGCTGCTCCGCTTTGCTAGATGGCCATGCACTCTTTCTAAGGAAAGAACGCCATTGAAACAAGAAGAAAAAATCACACTAAGAAATGTGCTGGCAACCTGAGCAATGGATACCATCTATGGAAACAACCACAATTGTCTATAACAGTACCAGGATCCAAGCCTCTACCAGGGAAGACTTACCACTGCTTTGGCATTGACTTACTCCAAAGAGTGCTCCCAACAACCAGACGACTCAGCAACAGTCTGCATGCAGGGCAGATCTCTCTGCATTTAATGGTATGCTGAAACTAGAGGATGCTCTACATCAGCCTGACATTGATGAAAGAAATGCACAAAATCCAGAGTCTTTAAATATAAGAATCTGATACCAACAATAGCTAAAGTGTGAAAAAGTTTCACTGGGACTATGGAGAATGACTCGGGTTGGATGGACTGGTAGGCCTGGAACCCAGAGTCGGTCTTATGCCAATAAACTTCTGGGGTGAGGCCTTTTTGCAATCAGGTCAAGGATTTTTTTCCATTTTCCCCATTTTTCTGGACCTATGCAAATAATGGCGATTGCCACTATCACACCTTTACTATATATATATATATATATATATATATATATATATATATATTTACTCTTATCCTTTAAGGAAAAAAAGTACAATTTACTGAACTTAAAAACAAATAACTGTAGTAGAATGCCTGTTTCAAATACAGGCAGGGGATAGGAAGGGGGAGGGTGTAATGTTACACTGGTGAAGGGGGGTATTCTGGTTATGATTGTAACCCAACTATGATTATGTTACTTAAATAAAAAATATATTAAAAAAAAAAGAACTGTGCTGGATTACTGAAGCCCAGCATTTCTCCCCAGACCGTCTTCTCTGCTGTATGCTCAAATCTAAGATTTGATCCTGTGTGAGGCTTCATCCACGGAGGACACCCCTTCCTTGGAGGCAAGTCAACCCACCCATAAAGGGTGGAGCGTGTCCACGTATATCATTTAACTAATGAATACCACCACAACACGTAGCAAAACCCACAATACAAGTGTGACAATGGGGAAAAAATGCAGGCCAGCATCAGACATAAAGAATGAAGATGACAATTTTGATGACCAGAAAACGACCAACCAACTAATCAATCTCTCAGATAAGGAGTTTAGACAAGCAATATGGAAGATGCTCAAATAACTCAAAGAAACCATGGATCGAGGTGAACAGAACACTAATAGGAACCAAGAAAATATGAAGACAGAAATCACAAAACTCCAAACTGAAATAACAGGTCAAATAACAGGCCTGAAAAAATTAGTAAACGAATTGAATGACAAAAAGGATAAACTCTACACCAGGGTAACAGAAGCTGAGAATAGAATTGGTGCTGTGGAAGATGAGACAAATAACAACTCCATACAGCGGGAGAAATTGGGAAAAAAAACTTAAACCAAATGAACAGACAATGGAATAATTAGACAAAGAATGGGAACAAATGAAAATAGAAGTTTATGATTGTTGCAAGTCAGCCCCTGAAAAGGTTGACTGATGGAGGGATGGAGGATGAGGTCTTTCCCCTCCAGCTCGGAGCACGCATCTGCCACCCTGTCCAGCCAACAGTTCTGAGGTGAAACAGTGGGTAAACAGCTCGCAGACAGTCAGGTTTGTGGAAATATTAGCTTTATTCGGTGGACAAGACTGAGGTCCAAAGTCTCAGCCTCAGTTCCAGCCAAAAAGCCCTTTGCCTTCCACAGACCCTTGTTTTTATCCCCCAGAATTAGGTACCACTCAATGGTGGGATCAGAAACCACCCAATGGTGGAAGCAGAATCAGGTACCATCCTAGGGTGGGGGCAGAATGCCAGGTCACACCCTACGGTAGGGCACAATCACCATCAGGGTAGGGTCAGTAGCATAATAATCCCATAAAATGTTTACATACACAACAATTCCCCCATTTGTTTTTAGTAAACAAACAATATTGTCTACAATTATTAAAGGAAAAATTAGTCAATAATAAAAGAGTAGCTGTTTGCATAAGCACATCACAAGAAAATGTAAAGAAAAACTTCTAACCTAAACACAGGGTGTCTAAAACCAGAAACATGTATCAAGGAATCAACTACAAGCTCCTGAGAAGATAAATCTAAGATGTACATAGATCCTTCGAAGAGACGCCAGAAAGGTTGTGTAGCAGGCAAGAAGAAGCACCTTTTCTTTATTTGTTGTTGTTGGTGGTGGTGGTTTTTGGTATTTGGTTTGTGGGTCACACCTGGCAGTGCTCGGGAGTTACTCCTGGCTCCAAGCTCAGAAATCGCTTCTGGCAGATACCGGGATTTGAACCAATGACCTTCTGCATGAAAGACAAATGCCTTATCTTCATGCTATCTCTCCGGACCCATTTTCATTCAAGTCCAGGTAGACCAGAAAGCCCATCTTTGAGGGCCTTATTTTGGAGAAAGAAGCATATACCCCCTGCACAGTGGGGGGCCACTGCAATGATGATCAATAGGCTTCTGAACTTAATCCAAGTTCTTAATCCAGGCTGAAGTCCATATGATGTCCGAAATTGATGTACCAATAATATGGTCGATTATTTATAGATGAAAGCTTAAGTCACAAACCAAAACAAAATGTTTAAGACAGAGACCCTCCCTCTGTAAATAAACAACTTGAGGGCCCATCTAAAGTGGATGGAACCTCCTAGAAACCTAGTATTTTGCCTATAATGCGCCCACACAAAAAGCCCTGGGACCAGACAAAAATATCTATAGACAACAATATCTAATCCACTAACCTAGAGTCAAGAAAGCAAAACCCTAATGTAATACAACATCAATTCCTAAGATTAAAAACTAAAATAGAAAAACATTAATTACAATAGTCAAAAGAAGTGTAGTACCAAATATAAATTCAAAGGATTACAATTATAAGAAAAATACAAAAGGTGAAATTTCTACAGAGTCCAATACCAATCTGTAAAGATGAGGGTCTGGAACTCCGAGACCGGCAAAAAACACTTGATGGTCTGGACAAGCGGGTTGAAGCCATCATGAATTGGTTGGGCTTCTGCATTTCCTTTGATATTGGTGCAATCTTGGGGTAGTCATTGTAGAAATGGTCAATGATTGCACTGTGTATGTGGATGGAAAACCAGAAATTTAGATAGCACAGTTTAACTGGGATCCAGAGATTGTGGGTCTTATTCATGGATCTTTTCTCTGGGGTTATATTGGGACACAAATTCCAGGTGGCTTCATTTCCAACAAGTTTGCAGCAAACATGGTACAAAACTCCAACAGTCATGGATTTCTTCCTCGAGCCAAGATCAGGAGGCTTGTAGTTGTGGGTGAAGGAGATGAGTTGCACATGTGAAGGGAATCCTGAGAATTAAATGTTATGGACTAGAAAGGAAGGATAAGGAAGACTAAATTGGGGAAGATAAAGTTAGGAAAAAGGGAACTATATACAAAATATGCAAAACAGACAGACACTGAAAAAGACATACACATACAGACTTCACAAAAAATATGGCCATAACACTCATTCATACCAAAATATATTTGTTGGAAAGGATCCAAAATAGAGCAAAAGAAAAAAGAATTCAGCTGAATCAACTAAAAGTGGCTTAAAGTGTAATAGCCGGCAACTGTTGAGATAAATCATTTTAAATTCAACAAAAAAAATTTTATGGCAGAGCAGAGCAAATCTGAAAGAATTTCATGCATAATACAAACATGGAAAACTCTACTATAAGTGTATAACAGTATATATACAAAGTTATTGTATAACAGTAACTCTATGATAATCAGTCATAGTCAAGAAGCACTGTGAAGAAAGTCCACCTAAAAAAATTATCATTATGTCAGAGTCTTAAAACTTAAATTGAGGTAAATAAAGCAATGATGTTAAAATAAAAAGAGTGAAAGTCATTAAATGAGTATACATAGAAAGAAAAACAACATTAATATGATGAGAAATTTTTCTTTCAGGTGAACCTTGACTAAATTAAATTGTAGGATTTCATGATTAACTGAGACCTAGAGCAATAATGAAATTAAGACATAAATCCATCATACAAGGAAACACATTGGGGGTCCATGATTTTCAATGCATATTCATTGATCATGTCTGTGGAAAGAATCCTAGAGCATTAATAGCAACTGATAAGGAAGTGAAATTATTATCTGGTGTTCATTGTAGATCTTTAAGAAGTGTAAAACAGGATGTATGCTGCTGTGGATTCCACCAATGTATTAGGGACTTTTTGATCTTCTTGTCATCAAAATTGATCCAGTGTTGTTTTGCAGCAATTTTACAGTATGAAGTACAGTGTCCATAGTGAACTTTACCGTAATGGTTTGACACTGATGATAAGTTGTATTTCTTAATCTTACTTTTATACTCTGAAGTGAATTCTACTAAATTGAGGTCTTCTAAAGGAAAATCTGCAATTTTTTTTATTTGTTTGCCATCAAAAGCAAAATGTTTCAAGTGTATTACAAGTACTGGTGGAAGTTTCCATAAGTATGTTTTCTTTGAAAAATCCCTTCTATTTTTGCAGCTGTTGCACAGAACTTTGTTGTCATCCCTTAACTCTTCTTTTTTAAAAAATGTAGAGAGGCATTCCTGTAATGTACATCTACAGATGTAATAGCCAGAGACAAATGAACAAATGTCTCATGAACCTCAGACTTTTGGTGGCATGTGAGACACTGTAATATAGATTTGAATTGTCCTTGAAAGAGATCATAAATAATAGATTTGTGAGCCTTTTGGTGTTCTGGACTAAATTGTTCATAATTTTCATTTTCCATAAGATCTGTAGTTTTGTCTGTCATTAGATTTACAGTAAGCAAGTCCCGATATAGTCCCTCTATTAGAAACATCAGTAGTTCATGTGGATCCTGCTGATTGTGTCCAGCAAACTGGTCATTAAGTAAACCAATTGTTACTTTGAAGCTTTCAGGATTAATATATCTATGAAATCCATTTCCCATGGTTTTGATTAACTGACCAAATTCTTCAGCTAATTTACCCTCATGCCCCATGGATTTTTCTTGTTATTATCTTTTTTATAATGATCTTGATGAAAATACTGAGTCAAGTCTGAAATATTATACAAGCATTGCAATATTGAGTTCATGTAGCAAGAGTTTCCTATATTTTGGAGCCCAGATAAGACAGGTTCCTGTCTTTCCTTTTGCATCTCGGAGTGTAAGGGTTTATCACTACCATCAGTCTCAATCAATGTATGGTGTGTGACAGCTAAATCCTTGTTCCCTGCCCCAGAGACCTCATCAATATTACTGCTGTTAGTGTCTGGAGTATTCTGTTTTTGCTCTTAAGGGGAGTTTATAGTCTGAACCTGATTATTTGTGCTAGCCTGATTTCTAACAAGGCGTAATGGAACCCAAAATTTCTTGGGAGGGTTGTCATTTGTAGAAACATAGGCATAACCTCTTCCTCTTAGGAGAAGATATCCAGCTATCCATTTTTCAATCTCCTTGATCCAAATAGATTTATGGGTTGTTTCTTGTCTCTGATATCTTCTTTAAAATGTCTTTCCACTGCAGTGTAACTTTCCCCTTGGGGTAAGTTTAAGTAATTTAGTATAATAAGAGTCAAAGATAGCAAATCCGTTGGTGGTAACCCTCTTTTTCTATTTTTTTGTAATTGAGTTTTTAAGGTTCTGTGAGTCCTTTCTACAATGGCCTTTCCCCTACAATTGTAAGGAATTCCTTTCAGATTTCTTATCTGCCATTCTTTACAAAACAAATTCAAAAGTTTTGCTAACATAGGCTGGCCCATTATCAGTTTTTATAGAATATGGAATACCCATCACAGAAAAACATTGTAAAAGAAAACTACAAACAGCCTTAGATTTTTGAGAAGGCATAGGAATTGCCCACATAAAACGAGAATAAGTGTCCACCACAACATGAAGATAAGGTTTTCTTGGAAATAAATCTGTTTGAGTTATATCCATTTGCCAAAGTTCATTAGACTGTAAGCCTCTTGAGTTTGCTCCTGCTATGTGAGTCTTTTTGTTAACGGTGCACATATGTTGCAGTTTTCTACAATTTCTATAGCTTGCCTCCATGGAATTTGGTAATTCACATGTAAACAGTGAGCATTTGTGTGTAGGGCTGAATGTTCCTCTACAGGTGATTAAATATAGGCATTGCTAGCAAGTCAGCAGTTTTATTTCCTTGAGCCATCGGTTCTGGAAGACCTGAGTGGGCTCTAATATGCGTGATGAAGATGGGCTCAGTTTGTTTTTTGAAGAAGTGCTGTAATCGGTTAAGTAAGTTCTGTATGATTGGGTTATTAACATTAAGGGAAGCAGTGGCTATTACATAACATAAATTTACCACATACAAAGAATCAGAAACTATATTCATAGCTTCAGATACATTTTCTAATAGTAAATTAACGTTGCTAATTCAACTTTCTGTGCAGATTTATATTTGGTATTTATGGTCATATTAATGTTGTCTCCGGTTATTCCTCCTTTTCCATTTTGGGATTCATCGATGTAAAAAACCTTGGCATTGGGAATAGGGGAATCCCGAACAATTGAAGAAATAACAAACTGAGTTTTTTTTAAAAAAAAGTCCCAAGTTTTTTCTGCTGGATAATGGGAGGATATTTCTCCTGTGAAATTTGAGAAGGCCCTTTGTAGAGATTCACTAAGAGACAATATTGACTATATTTCCTTTTTTGGTATTGGCAAAACTATTATATTTGGGTCAAAACCTAGTAAAGATATAGATCTGAGTCTTGCTTTAATAATAATCTCTGAAATCAGTTGCAAGTAGGGGACAACTGAGCGAGGCTGTTTGTTATGTAAATACACCCATTCAAAAGGTCCTGACTGTTGCATCAAGGCCCCTGTGGGGGTTTCTATAGTAGGGAAGATTAACAGAAATACCTTTTCTCCTGGGATACATCTTAAGAGAAACGATTTTTGTAATCTGCTCAAGAAGATGTCCAATTCATTTTTGGCAGCTGTTGTTAAGTTTCTTGGGCTATCTAAAGCAGGGTCACCCTCCTACATTTTAAACAGATTAGATAACTCTGCATTCGGGATTCCTAGTGCAGGGCAGAGCCAATTTATGTCACCTAAAAGTCTTTGAAAATCATTAAGCATTCTGAGGTTTTCTTTTTTGATAGAAATTTTCTGTGGACGTATTGACGTCCTGTCCAAAATAAAACCCAAATATTAATACGGTGGCATTATCTGTATTTTTTCTAAAGCTATTTTCAGCCGTGATGTTTGTAAACAGTCAATAGCATAAGAGTATAAGTCCTGTAAATCTGTTTCATTGTTCATTGTGACCAAGATATCATCTGTATAATGAAATATTATGGCTTGAGTAAATTTTTCATGAGCAGGGCTCAAAAACTTATCTACAAAAAACTGACACATTGTTGGGGAATTCAAAATGCCTTGGGGGAGAACAGTCCATTGGAAACATCTGCAGGGATGGGTATTATTGAGAGAAGGAACTGAGAATGCAAAACGTTTTTTATCATCTGGGTGGATAGGAATATGGTAGAAGCAGTCTTTCAGATCAATTATAATTAGTGGCCATTCCTTTAGAATAACTACAGGTGATGGTAAACCAGTCTGCAATTTGCCCATAGGTATCATGAATAAATTTACAGCTCTAAGATCCATCAAAAGTCTCCATTTACCAGATTTCCTTTTTATAGTGAATATAGGTGAATTCTATTGAGAAAAAGATGGTTCAATATGTTCTAAACTTAGCTGTTCCTTCACTAATTCTGTCAGCACCTTTAATTTATCAGTTTTAAGGGGCCACTGGCCTATCCAAATTGGTTTGTCAGATTTCCATTTTATTTTTATTGGTGCTGGTGTTTTTATAGTAGTGGCCCCTACTAAAAATTTTGGGTTTTTAAATCAAAAGAAGGTTTGGGCTCTTCTGGAGCTAATGGGATGTGGAATTCTGCTTTCCACTGTTTGTGTAGGTCACGGCCCCACAGGGATGGTGAAAATGGGCCCACGTGAGGTCTGGTTATTGCTTTTTGATTTTCTGGGCTGTAAAATATCATAGTCCTCGTACTCAACAGACAGGAGCTCAGCCTCCTACACCTTCTAGTGAATACGGGATTTCCTGAAGAGGCCAATTTTTTGGCCATTCTTTATCAAAAAATACAATAACCTGAGCACCCTTATCTATCATTCCATCAAAGGGTTGCCCTTCCAAGTGAAGTTTGATCATTGGGTGTTCATCTTTAAATTTAGTAACCAGAGCCACGATTGGGTTTTGAGCAGCACCCGGAATTGTGCTTCCCAAACCTCCAATTCTAGTCTTATCTAAAGTCCCAAATTTGACATCAGGCACTATTACTATCTGGGCAATCGCTTCTCCTTTTTTAAAGGTCCATGTAACTGGTACAGTAATAACTACAATGATTTCTCCCATTGAATCTAAGTCAATGACACCAGTGGTTACTGATATACCCTTTATGTTGAGGGAACTTCTGCCAAGAATCAAACCTATAGTATCTGGGGTGGTGGGCCCACAATGCCAGTTTCTAATATGTAAAGGCATGCTCCTGGGTAAATTGTAATGTCCTCTGGGCATAATATGTCTAATCTGGCACTCCCTGATGTGGAGTGAATTAATTCCCTTATCGTGGTGAATTTTCTTGGGCTGGGCTTGAAAGGATTATTGTCTGTGAACTTTGCCCCTAATTTGAAAGGGCCTGGGGGAGGCCGTGTGGACATTTCCCTACATTTTGTATGTGTGTCCTTGAGGAGCTGAATTTATAAGGAAATGGCAATTTTTTTTTGATATGCCCCTATTTTCCACAATGGTAGCAGGCGATTTGCCTCCTGGGGATTGTGTTGAAACCTCTACTTAGGTTATTATCAATGAGGTTTCTGGATCTGCAATCTTTTGCCCAGTGGTGACCCCTTTTGCATTTTGGGCAAAGACCTGGTTTCCGGAAAGTGTTCTGTCCCCGAGGGGAGTAAGGCATTGTTCCCTTGGTAACTGGGAAGGTTTGTACTGAGTCTAAGTGGGGTGGGGGTTGGGGTTCCCCATAGACATTCCGGCAGGCATAAAGGAAATCATTCACATCTGCCTTGTCATTTAATGTATTCAATACTAATCTACAGGCCGAATTTGCATTATGACAAGCCAAAGATTTTACTAGGAAGTTTCTCATCTCCTCATCTTCGACTTGTAACTTCAGAGCATCGTTTATCTTACCAACAAACTCTGCATATGACTCATAAGGGCCTTGGGTAATTTTTAAAAAGTTTTCTCTACCAATGCTGTTAGAATCAATTTTTTCCCATGATGACAATGCAATATCCCTAATTAAATTTAAGATTTCTTTAGGTAAAGCTGCTTGTGTCTGAATATTTGCAAATTGATTTTCTACCATCAATAATTCATAAAATAATAGAGTAACACCTGCCACTTGCTTTTTCATACCATCTGGGCTATATAATTTGGCTTTTACGTCTTCTGAATAGTACATTTCCCATTCAGTTCGCTGTTTAGATGACAGGCATATTTCAGCGATTCTTTTAAAAGCATACAAAGTCCAAGATGAGTTATGACTCCAAAGTCTTAGTAACTCCACACTGTATGGCGATTTGGGGCCATACTCTTTACATGCTTTTTTAAACCGATCTAATTCTTCCATCTGATAGGGTACATAGTTAGAAACATTTACCCCGTGTAAAGGGGATGAGGCCAGATTAGCAAAATTACTCTGAATAACGATCTGAGGCCATGTGTGTGGTTCATCGTCTGAATCTGCACTGTTGTGCGATTCCATTTTGTGAATAGAACAAGGCCTCACTTCTGGAGTTAGCACTGAAGGTTGATCATTGTCTGAGTCACTACTGTCATATGATTCGCTAGAATCCGGCTTTACTTTCTGAGTTGTTTTTCTTCCAGCAAAAATTTCTATATTGTTGATGATGGGGCTGGATTCATCAGCCCACACCTTGTTGTGAATTTTCATCGAAAAGATTTTCTTATTATCCATACTGGTTTAGACTCACCATTTCTACACTTTCTCTTTCCTAAATACCAGCCAATAACTATGCTCACATTAACAACGTGAGCCAACACAGAAATTCCACAAACTATGACAGCTGGAGACAATGCAATTTTCATTTGAAATATAGACCACAACCATCCAACTGCAGTAATTGTCCTTAGATAAAAACCAATTAGTTTTAAACAAAATGAAATAATCCACTTGTATACTAGAGAACCAATGCATAAGCAAAAAGGTGGCAGAATCCACATGACTAACCACAGAAACCATTTAATGGACAGCAGAGGAAATTTCCAATGAAGTATTTCACTTACAATTATTGAGGGTCCAGGTTCAGCCTGCCCAGGAACCATTATATGACAAGTCAACCCCTGAAAAGGTTGACTGATGGAGGGATGGAGGATGAGGTCTTTCGCCCCCAGCTCGGAGCACGCGTCTGCCACCCTGTCCAGCCAATGGTTCTGAGGTGAAACAGTGGGTAAACAGCTTGCAGACAGTCAGGATTGTGGAAATGTTAGCTTTATTCGGTGGACAAGACTGAGGTTTAAAGTTTCAGCCTCAGTTCCAGCCAAAAAGCCCTTTGCCTTTCACAGACTTTTGTTTTTCTCCCCCAGATTCAGGTACCACCCAAAGGTGGGATCAGATACCACCCAATGGTGGAAGAAGAATTAGGTACCACCCTAGGGTGGGGGCAGAATGTCAGGTCACAACCTAGGGTAGGGCACAATCACAGATCAGGGTAGGGTCAGTAACATAATAATCCCATAAAATGTTTACATATACAACATATGATAAGTTTAACAGAAACAACTTAAAAATCATTGGAGTGGTGACATGAGGCTGGGAAAATTAAAGAAACTACGCCTGCCCAGTGGGGCCCGACTGTGAAAAATTGTGAGTGCTGCCTGTGTGTGTCTGTCTACTATCCTGTTGCGTGAAACAATTGGGAGTGGGCTGAAAAGAGGCTCCACAGAGCACTTTGGCTCCGCTTCGCTACGCGGCCGTGCACTCTTTCTAAGAAAAGAACACCATCACAACAAGAAGAGAAAAAAATCACACTAAGAACTGTGCTGGATCACTGAAGCCCAGCATTTCTCTCCAGACTGTCTTCTCTGCTGCGTGCTTGGGCCTAAGGTTTAATCCTGTGTGAAGATTGATCCACAAAGGACTCCCCTCCCTTCGAGGCAAGTCGACCCATCCAGAAAAGGTGGAGCCAGAGGAGTGTGCTGCCTGCATCATTTAACCAATGAATACCACCACAACACATAGAAAAACCCACAATACAAGTGTAAAAATGGGGAAACAACACAGGCCAGCATCAGACATAGAGAAAGAAGATGACAATTCTGATGACTAGATAATGACCAATCAACTAATCAACCTCTCAGATTGACTTTAGACTAGCAATATGGAAGATGCTCAATGAACTCAAAGAAACCATGGATCGAGTTGAACAGAACACTAATAGGAACCAAGAAAATATGAAAACAGAAATCACAAAACTCCAAACTGAAATAACATGTCAACTAACAGGCATGAAAAACTCAGTAAACGAAGTGAATGACAAAATGGATAAGCTCTGGGACAGGATATCAGAAGCTGAGAATAGACTTGGTGCTGTGGAAGATGAGAAAAATAATAATTCCATACAGCAGGAGAGATTAAAAAAAACTTAAAACAAATGAACAGACAATGGAAAAATTAGTCTAAGAATGGGAACAGATGAAAATAGAAGTCTATGATAAGCTCAACAGAAACAACTTAAGAATCATTGGAGTCCCAGAGACCCAGGAAGAAAATTTCCAGAAAGAATCAATGGTCAAGAACATCATTAAAGAGAAACTTCCAGAGCTAAAGAATATATGTGATCAAATCCTGCATGCTCGAAGAGTACCAACCAAAAGAGACCCCAGAAAAACTACCCCAAGACACATCCTAGTCAAAATGATGAATCCCACAGATAGAGACAGAAATCTGAAATCAGAAAGATCAAAAGGGGAAATTTCATTTAAGCAAGCATCCTTGAGATTTACAGCAGACCTGTCATCAGAAACACTCAAGGCATGAAAGCAGTGGTGGAATATTGTGACAAGACTGAATGAAACGAATGCTTCACCTAGAATACTGTACCCAGCAAAACTCACTTTCCGGTTTGACGGAAAAATACATGGTTTCACAGACAAAAAACAGCTCAGAAACTTTACAGACTCAAAACCAGTCTTAAGAGAAAAACTGAAAGACCTAATTTAAGACAAGAGTAACCAAAAGACACACCAAATTTCGATATAAAAAATGGCATTAAATCCCAGAACAATTCTTTCTCTCAACGTCAATGGACTAAATGCACCAGTCAAGAGACACAGAGTGTCTAAATGGATCAAAAAACTCAATCCAACCTTCTGCTGACTACAAGAAACTCACCTGAATAGTCAGAACAAACATAGACTCAAAATAAAAGGCTTTAGGAAAATTATCTAAGCAAACAACACCCATAAAAAAGCTGGAGTGGCCATTTGAATATCAGATAATGCAAACTTTATACTCAGGAAGGTTGTAAGGGACAAAGATGGACATTTTATATTAATCAAGGATATATAGAGCAGGAAGAAAGAACTCTCCGAAACATATATACACCAAATGAGGGGCCAGCAAAATATTTAATACAACTGTTGACAAATCTAAAAAGTAATATCAATAACAACACAATAATTGTGGGGGACCTCAATACGGCTTTGTCAACACTGGATAGGTCCACCAGACTGAAACCCAACAAGAATATACTAGACCTGAGGAGAGAAATGGAAGAAAGAGGCCTAATGGTTATATATAGGACACTCCATCCCCAGAAACCTGGATACACGTTCTTCTCCAATGTATATGGGACATTCTCTAGAATAGACTATATGCTGGAACATAAAACATACCTCCATAATATCAAGAGGAGAGAAATCTTGCAGGCTGCCTTCGCTGACCACAAGGCTCTGAAATTATATGTGAATTCCAAAGGGACTCAGAAGAAAAACTTTAACACCTGAAAGTTAAACATCCTCATACTAAATAACCAGTGGGTGCAAGATGAAATCAAAGAGGAAATCAAAACCTTCCTGGAAACAAATGATATTAAAGACACAAACTATCAGAACTTATGGGATACAGCAAAAGCAGTACTGAGAGGAAAATTTATAGCTTTGTAAGCACACATCAGGAAGGAAGAAGAGGCTTACCTGAGTAGCTTAATGACGCAGCTAATAGAACTAGAAAGTGCTCAACAGAAAGATCCAAAAATAGGAAGACAAAAGGAAATAACAAACCTGAGAGTAGAAATCAACTAAGTGGAAAAGCAAAAAACAATCCGAAAGATCAACGAAAGCAGAAGTTGGTTTTTTGAAAAAATAAACAAGATTGATAGACGACTGGCAAAACTAACAAAGAAAGTGAGAGAGAGAGACTTGATAACTCATATTAGGAATGAAATGGGAGAGATCACTACTGATATGGCAGAGATTCAAAGGTTAATCAGAAACTACTTTGAGAAACTCTCTGGCAATAACAATGAGAACCTGGAAGAAATGAATAAATTCTTGGACTCTTATAATCTTCCATGGTTGAAGGAAGAGGATGTAGCATATCTAAACACCCCCATCACCATTAATGAAATTAAAATGGTAATCAAATGTCTGCCCAAAAACAAAAGCCCAGGCCCAGATGGATTCACTAATGAATTCTTTCAAATTTTTCAAGAGGAACTACTATCAATCCTAGCCAGACTCTTCCATGAAATCGAAAAAAACGGAAACACTTCCAAATAGCTTTTATGAAGCCAGCATCACCTTGATACCTAAACCAAACAAAGATGCTATGAAAAAAGAACATTACAGACCAATATCACTGAGGAATGCAGATGCAAATATCCTCAACAAAATCCTGGCAAATAGGATTCAATACCTCATTAAGAAGATCATCCACTACAATCAAGTAGGTTTCATCCCAGGAATGCAAGGATGGTTTAACATCCGTAAATCTATCAACATAATACACATAATCAACAACAAGAAAAATAAAAATCACATGATAATATCAATAGATGTAGAGATTTGATAAGGTCCAACACCCATTCTTTATCAAAACTCTCAGCAAGATGGGAATGGAAGGAACCTTTCTCAATATAGTTAAGGCTATCTACCACAGCCAGTGCAAATATCATTCTCAATGGAGAAAAACTAAAATTCTTCCCTCTAAATTCTGGCACAAGACAAGGCTGTCTTCTCTCACCACTCTTATTCAACATAGCACTGGAAGTACTTGCTATAGTGATTAGGCAAGAAAAATATATCGAGGAAATCCAGATAGAGAAGGAAGAATTCAAGCTCTCGCTGTTTGCAGATGACATGATACTCTACTTAGAAAACCCTAAAGACTCTACCAAAAAGCTTCTAGAATTAATAAACTCATGTAGCAATTTGGCAGGCTACAAAATTAACACACAAAAATCAATGGACTTTCTATACACCAATAGTACTAAGGAAGAAATGGACATTAAGAAAATAACCCCATTCACAATAGTTCCAAGCAAAGTCAAATATCTTGGAATCAACTTGACTAAAAACGTGAAGGACCTATAAAGCCAACACTGAATAGGAGAAAGTATTCAGCCAATAGCACCAGATAAGGAGCTAATATCCAACGTATACATAACACTTACAAAACTTTACAACAAAAAAAACATCTAACCCCCTCAAGAAATGTGGAGAAGAAATGAACAGACATTGTCAAAGAAAAAATACAAATGGCCAAAAGGCACATAAAAAATGCTCCACATGTAATCATCAGGTAGATGCAAATCAAAACAACTATGAGGTACCATCTCATGCCACAGAGATTGGTGCACATCACAAAGAATGAGCATTCCAGCTTTTTTTAAGGGAGTTATTTGAACTTAGACCCCCAGCTAACATCATGTACAAAGGTAAAATCTAAATGGATTAAAGACCTCGATATCAGACCCGAAATTATAAGATATGTTGAACACCATGTAGTCAAAACATTCCAGGACATTGAGACTACAGGCATATTCAAGGAGGAAACAGCACTCTCCAAACAAATGGAAGCACAGATAAACAGCTGGGGATATATTAAGCTGAGAAGCTTCTGCACCTCAAACAAAATAGAGCCCAGGATACAAGAGCCCCCCACTGAGTGGGAGAAACTATTCACCCAATACCCATCAGATAAGGGTCTAATCTCTAATATATACAAGGCACTGACAGAACTTTACAAGAAAAAAACATCTAATCCCATCAAAAAATCAGGAGAAGAAATGGACAGACACTGTGACAAAGAGGAAATACAAATGGCCAAAAGACACATGAAAAAATGCTCCACATCACTAATCATCAGGGAGATGCAAATCAAAACAACTATGAGATACCACCTCCCTCCACAGAAATTGTCACACATCACAAAGAATGAGAACAAGCAGTGTTGGCGGGAATGTGGAGAGAAAGGAACTCTTATCCACTGCTGCTGGGAATGCCGCCTAGTTCAACCTTTATGGAAAGCAATATGAAGATTCCTCCAAAAACTGGAAATCGAGCTCCCATAGGATCCTGTTATACCACTCCTAGGAATATACCCTAAAACACAAAAATACAATACAAAAATCCCTTTCTTACACCTATATTCATCGCAGCACTATTTACCATAGCAAGACTCTGGAAACAACCAAGATGCCCTTCAACAGACGAATGGCTAAAGAAACTGTGGTACATATACACAATGGAATATTATGCAGCTGTCAGGAGAGATGAAGTCACGAAATTTTCCTATGCATGGATGTACATGGAATCTATTATGCTGAGTGAAATAAGTCAGGGAGAGAGAAAGACACAGAATGGTCTCACTCATCTATGGGTTTTAAGAAAAATGAAAGACATTCTTGAAATAATAATTTTCAGACACAAAAGAGAAAAGAGCTGGAAGTTCCAGCTTGCCTCATGAAGCTCACCACAAAGAATAATGAGTTTAGTTAGAGAAATAACTACATTCTGAACTGTCCTAATAATGAGAATGTATGTGGGAAATGGAAAGCCTGTCTAAAGTACAGGCGGGGGTCGGGTGGGGAGGAGGGAGATTTAGGACGTTGGTGATGGGAATGTTGCACTGGTGATGGGTGGTGTTCTTTACATGACTGAAACCCAAACACAATCATATATGTAATCAAGGTGTTTAAATAAAATAATATATATTAAAAAAAACACTCCATGACATTGTGACAGGTCTGCTATGAATCTTAAGAATGCTCCTTTGAATGTAATTTCCCTTTTTGATCTTGCTGCTTTCAGTATTCTATATCTATCTGAGAGATTCATCATTGTGACTAGGAAGTGTCCTGGGGTATTTGTCTTTGGATGTTTTTCAGTTGGTACTCTTTGAGCATGAAGGATTTGGTTGCATACAGTCTTTAGTTTTGGGAGTTTCTCTGTAATGATGTCCTTATTGTTGATTTTTTTCTGGGGGTTTTCTTCCTGGGTCTCTGGGACCCATGATTCTTATATTATTTCTGTTGAATTTATCAAAGGCTTCTGTTTTCATTTGTTCACATTCTTTGAATATTTTTCTATGGTCTGATCATTTGCTTTAAGGCTCTTTTCCAATATCTTCTGTTATATGGAGTTATTATGCATCTCATCTTTTAGCTTAATGAATCTTTTCTCAGCTGTTGTTACTCTTTTGTAGGAGCTTTTCATTGAGGTTTTCATTTTATGAACCAAGTTTTTTATTCTATTATTTTAGTTTGGAGTTTTCTGATTTCTATTTTTATATCCTCTTGATTCTTATTTGCAGTTTGTTTAGCTCGGTCAATGCTTTCTTTGAGTTCTATGAGTATTCTTCATATTTTTTCTCTAATCTGTTTGTCTGAGAGGCTAAGTAGTTGGTTGCCACTTTTTGGTTCATCAGAGCTGCCATCTTCATTAACTATGCATGGTATTGGCCTGCTTATTTTCCCAATTGTCATGCTCTTAGTGTCATGTTTTCTAAGTGTTTTGCTGGGGTTCATTGGCTAGAAGATGTGCATGGCAAAGCAAAGCTGAGCAGCAGTGTTTCCCTGGCTCAGCCTAGCTTGGTGACTTGCCCTCAGGTGATGTTTTCACTGGGGTGTTTGACAGCTGCCCACAGAGCAAAGCAGGAAATCAAACAGGGAATTGAGCAGGGAGCAGAGAAGAGGTCCTTTAAAATATCTCCTCTGTGATATACCCTCCGGAGATATTTTCACTGGTGTGTTTCATGGCTGCCTCACTGAGAAAAGTAGGGAACAAAGCAGGTAATTGAGAAGGGAGCAGAAAAGAGGCCATTTAAAATGTCTTTATTAGCCAAAACACACAGCAGGAATTAGCCAAATACAATATTTAAAATAAGGACATGTAAAGTAAAATCAACCAACAGTATCTTTTTTGTTATTGTTGTTGTTTTTTAAGAGGCCACACCCAGCAGCCCTTAGGGGATACTCCTGGCTCTGTGCTCAAAATTGAGCCTGACAGGTTTAGGTGGCCATATGGGATGCCGGGGATCAAACCTGCATCTGTCAATGAGTCAGCCATTTACAAGGCAAATGCCCTACCACTTGCTACCACTCTGGCCCAACAAATAGTATTTTAATGAGAACTATGTGTGGGGAGCCTAGCTGATAAAACCTAAAACATAGGACACCTCAGTAATTCCTAACCTGGTCACCCACGTGACCAAAGGCGCCCATGCCTTGAGAACAAAGGAAATAGACAAATACTAAAGTAATTCAAAGCAGCCCAATACATCCAGCCAGAAAGAAAAATATAGAGCAACTTGCCTTTGTGTTAGCAATAGGTTATTTGGATTACAACTGAAGTTCTATTTATGCTTGTTGAGTATAATTTATAGAACTCTGTTTGAATCTTATGCTTTCAGGTAAAAAACGTGCTCTCTACCTCTTTGCCCCTCCCTATTACCTGCCCCAGTTTATGCTAATGAATGCTGGTAATTGTAATTGGTGGAAAAACCTGTAACACCCTCTGACGTATTTCAGCCCTTAAAAGCTGATCACTGGTCAATAAACTTCCCTTTTGAACAGCATGTGCAGTCTTGAGGGCTTCTCTTACTAACTTCTCTAGTTCTTCTTTACATGTCGGTTCTGCTCGGGTGAACCCACTAATAACTAGCAACCTTCATTTCCACACCCCCGTGGGTAGGGGGTCTCCCACGAGAGTTGCAACTATGGACCTGCTTTTAGTGGTCTGTAGTTTGAGAATCCCTGCCAGAAACTGAGTGGAGGAGTAGAGACGCAGAGAGAAGTAGGGAAGTTGGAGTGTGTGGCACTCATTCCATACATGCACACTGCATCCTGGGATGAGCTGGCTACTAAGCAGGACAGGTAGCAGAGGCGAAAACACCTGGAGGGCCAAATAAATGTCTTTAGAGGCCATAGTTTGAGGATTTCTGCTCTGTGCTCAAAAATCACTACTGGCAGGCTCAGGGGTTTGATGCTAGGGATCAAACCCATTTCAGCTGCATGCAAGAGAATAGCTCTATTCACTAAGCTATCACTCAGACCCAAACACCTGCTTCTTTACCAAGACTCTTCTTCTTGCCTTAGAGAGACCATCACATCTCAATGGGCTTTTATTACCCAAGGATAGATTTTCAACTGTCAGCCTATTTTTAAACCTGTAAAATTTCCCTAGAGAACGTTCTTAATATTTTCTGTGTTTCAACTTAAATATTGACCCTGAGCAACGTTATTTATAAATCAAAAAGAAACCAGAAACCAGAATGTGGGATAAGGAACCAACATAGCAAAAATATTAAGTGTCAAGGACTAAAATAGCAAATGCTTTGTGTCTGACCTAATGTATTGTAGTTGTTTGTTTGGAATTTTCTTTCTTTTTAAAGGAGAAGAACAATGAGCTTTGATTAAAGAAGCTTGTGGTAAGTTAATTTTCAGTGTTAAAACAACATGACAAAACAGAAGTAAATGATCAGAAGAAATCCTAAAATACCTACATGGGTTAATTATAGAGGATGTTAAATGGCATGTGAGTCTTGAAGTTTGTCTCTACAGAATCTGTAAATAAATAATTAATTCTTATGTAAAACATTTAATAGCAGTTTTTGTTTTAATGTGAAGAATATTTTCTAAAAAACTATAATTTATTCCAGAGAACTAGAATACAATTATTTAAAAACATTAAATCTCATTGAATATTTAGATAGTAACAATGAGTCAAAAGACTCATAAAACTTAATTTTCTAACATCTTTGTATCTACATAATCCCTATCAATGTTAGCTTCTTATTTTGAGCTCACAAACCAAGAGTGCAATTTTAGGCCCCATATTTAATATATTATCTCTCATTTTTTGTTTTATTGAGTGAGCATTTTATATAATACTTAGGTGAAGTTACATATTATGTCTCTGTATATTTTCAATGTATCAATTGAATCTCTATTGGAGAATGCTTTTTACTTTCGAAGATAAAAATTACATTTATCTTGCTTGGTTATTTTTGCTTGTTAGTATTTGTTTTGTTATTTGGAGCCACACTGAGTGGTGCTCAGGAGTTACTCCTGGCTCTTCTCTCAAAAAATTACTGCTTGCAGATTCCTGATTATCTGCCCCCTGGAGCCAATCAGATTTGTATCTTGGGGAACATGGATTCTCCACTTTGAATCCCTCCCACCAAATGCAAACATTGCTGTCTTGTGGTCCTTTCCTAAGCTTCCTTCTATGTTCCAGCGCCATACCTGATCATCTGGGATCATGCTGGGTAGAAACAGGGAATCCACAACCTTCCCCAAAATCCACCTTTTCCCCTTCTTTTTTTTTTTTGTGGGCAGTTTGTTTCATTTTGCTGTTAAGTATTTCTAGATTATATTATTTCTATTTGAGTATTTATAAATTTATTATATTTAATTCAGTAATAAGTATTTTTTATAAACTATTTTTCTTTCTTTTTTTTTTTTTTTTTGGTTTTTCGGGCCACACCCATTTGATGCTCAGGGGTTACTCCTGGCTAAGCACTCAGAAATTGCCCCTGGCTTGGGGGAACTATATGGGACCCCCTGGGGATCGAACCGTGGTCCTTCCTTGGCTAGCACTTGCAAGGCAGACACCTTACCTTTAGTGCCACCTCGCCAGCCCTAAACTATTTTTTCTTTATTTAAACATCAAAAGGCATAGAGCAGCAGGTTGGATCAGGAAAAAAAAAAAAAAAAAACTCAGACATGTGCTGCCTGCAGAAAACACACCAGAAAGTTCAGGACAGATATTTTCAGAGTAAAAGGATGGAAAACAATTATTCAAACCACTGGGAAAAAAATCTGGGACATCTATATTCATATGAGACTAAACTGCCCTTAACCTCAAGAAAGTACTCAGAGACAAGGATGGACACTACTTATAGATCAGGGGAACAATAGACCAAGAAGTACTAACTCTGATCAACATCTATACACAAAATATAGACTCAACAAAATATGTAAGGCTTTTGCTCACAAACTTAAACAAACAAACATGGACAGAAACATGATAGTAATGGGAGATTTCAATAGGTTTCAGTAGGTGATACAAAGCAAAGACATAAGAACCCTAAATTATGAGCTAGAAAAATAGGACTAATAGTTATATTCAGAATGTTTCATCCTTAAAAAAAGAGAGGAAAATACATTCTTCTCAAATGCACAAAACTTTTTCCAGAATAGACCACATTCTAGGAAACAAGTCTAACCAACATAAAGTCACAAATAAAAGAATTATATCAACCATCCTATCAAACTACAATGCCTCAGAGATCAAGGTTGATTGTAAAAAAAAAAAAAAGATGTGGAGAAAATATAATGCCTGGAGACTAAACAACATGCTGCTCAAGAACAGCTGGTTTAAACAGGAAATAAAAGAAGAAATAATGAGATTCCTTGAAACTAACGATAATGAGGAAACAAATTGCCCAAATCTATAGGACACAGCAAAAGTAGTTATTAGCAGGAAACTCAGCAATACAGGCCTACATTAGAAAAGAAGAAAATGACAAAAATCAATAACCTAAAGGGACACCTAGAACATTTGGAAAACCAAAAGCAAAGGAACCCAAACACAAGCATAAGAAAATAAATAATAAAAACTAGAGCAGAAATCAACAATATAGAAATAAGAATAATACAAAGAATTAATAAGATCAGGAGCTGTTTTTTAAAGAATAAAAATATAGGCAAATCACTGGCAAGACTCACAAGAAAAAATGGGGAAATACTCAAATAAATAGAATCAGAAATTAAAGGGTAGCTATAACAAAATCCCAAGAAATCCAGAACATCATGAAAGGTTATGATGAACAACTGTTTTGAATTAAGTTAGAAAATCTAGAAGAAATGGACAGATTTCTGGAAAAACATCATCTTCTAATATATAATCAGGAGGAAGTGGAAAGCCTATAAAGTACAATCACAATTAAGAAAATTGAAACAGTAATTAAGAAACTCACCAAAAACAAAAATTCGAGACCATAGAGTTTATAGGTGAATTTTAGCCAGTATTCAAAGAAGAGTTACTATCATTGATCCTTAAACTTCTCCTATATATTGAAAAGACAGGAACCCTCATTAGCACCTTCTATAAAGCTAATACCATGCTGATTCCCAAAAATTACAAAGATAATACAAAGGAAAAAAAAAAAACTACTGAACAATCTTACTAATGAACATGAATGCAAAAAACTTTAGCAAAATCTCAACAAAGCAAATCCAATAACAACACATCAGATAGACTGTACATCAAGACCAAGTGGGTTTCATCTCAGGGATGCAAGAATGGCTCAATATATGCAAACCAATTAACATTATCCACATATTAGTAAAAGGAAGAATAAAAAACACAATCATATTAATCAATGCAGACAAAGTATGACAAAAACCAACACTGTTTTGTGATTAAAATCCTCAGCAAAATAGGTGTGAATAAAACCTTCTTCAAGATAGTAACAGCTATCTATAAAAAAAAATCTACAGCCGAGCCGGAGAGTTAGGATGGAGGTAAGGCGTTTGCCTTTCATGCAGAAGGTCACTGGTTCAAATCCTGGCATCCCATGTGGTTCCCTGAGCTTTCCAGGAGCGATTTCTGAGCATGGAGCCAGGAGTAACCCCTGAGTGCTGCCAGGAGTGACCCCCCCCAAAAAAAATTCTACAGTCAACATTATTTTTAATGGAAAAAAACTGAAAGCATTTTCACTAGGTTTGGCATGAGGCAAGGACGTCCACTCTCTCTACTCTTGTTCAACATAGTATTATAAGTTCTAGCAATAGCAATCACATATGAGAAGGAAATAAAAGAAATTCAAATAGGAAGAGGAAGTAAAACTATCTTTATTTGCAGATGACATGATGATATACATCAAACACCCTAAGGAGTCCACAGAAAAGCTCCTAGAAACAATAAACCAATAAAGTAAAGTGGCAGGCTACAAGGTCAATACACAAATGACAGTTGCCTTCCTTTGTACAAATAACAAATTAGAGGTTAAAAATATCAGAGTCTGGGGCCGGGCGGTGGCGCTAAAGGTAAGGTGCCTGCCTTGCCTGCGCTAACCTTGGACGGACCGCGGTTCGATCCCCCGGTGTCCCATATGGTCCCCCAAGCCAGGAGCAACTTCTGAGCACATAGCCAGGAGTAACCCCTGAGCGTTACTGGGTGTGGCCCAAAAACCAAAAAAAAAAAAAAATATCAGAGTCTATCCCATTTAAAATAGAGTCCAAAACTATCAAGTATCTAGGAATCAACCTAATAAGAGAGTTGAGATACCTACATCAAGAAAACTACAAAACACTTCAGAAAGTAATTAAAGATCTAAGGAAATAGAAGAACTTTCCATTCTCATGGATTGGAAGAATCAATATTATCAAAATGACCATTTTTACTAAACTACTACATAGATTCAATGCAATCCCTATTCAAATTCTATAAATTTCTTCAAGGACTTATAACAATTAATTATAAAGTTTGTGTGGAACTACAAAAGACCTAAGATAGTCAAATCTATACTGAAAACCAAGAAATTGGGAGGCATCTCATACTTAATTTGAAGCTCTACTACAAAGTCATAGTGATCAAAACAGCATTGGAACAAAGACAGACTTTCAAACCAATAGGTCAGAATAGAATATCCAGTGACCTATCCCCAAGTATATGGTCAACTAATCTTTGACAAAGAAACCAAGAATTGAAATGTAACAAAAATATTCTTTTCAACAAATGGTGTTGCAACAATTGGATAACTATGTTTAAGAAATTTAAGATGGGCCCGGAGAGATAGCACAGAGGTGTTTGCCTTGCAAGCAGCCGATCCAGGACCAAAGGTGGTTGGTTCGAATCCCGGTGTCCCATATGGTCCCCCGTGCCTGCCAGGAGCTATTTCTGAGCAGACAGCCAGGAGTAACCCCTGAGCACATCCGGGTGTGACCCAAAAACCAAAAAAAAAAAAAAAAAAAAAAAAAAAAGAAATTTAAGATGGATCCATATTAAATCAATTCAGGGGCTGGAGAGATAGCATCAAGCTAAGGCATTTGCCTTGTATGCAGAAGGATGGTGGTTCGAATCCTGGTATCCCATATGGTCCCCGAGCCTGCCAGGAATGATTTCTGAGCATAGAGCCGGAGTAAACCCTGAGCATGACTCCCTGAGTGTGATTCCCCCTCCAAAACTCAATTCAAAGTAAATTAAAAAACCTTGAAATCAGACCCAAGTTTATTGAGAAAAACATAGGCAGAGCATTCTCAGACTTACACATCAAAAAAACTTTGATGATGAGATGCCAATGGCAAGAATTGTGTCAACAAACCTGAATAAATAGAACCCTATTTTACACAGAAAAGTTCCTAGAAATAATAAATAAATATAGTAAAGTGGCCAACTACAAAGTCAACACACAAAATAAAGTTGCATTCCTTTATAGAAATGACGGAGGAAAAGGAGGCCAAAGTGTCTATCTCATTTAAAATACAGTCCAGGGGCTGGAAGGGTGGTGCATGCAGTAAGGCTTCTGCCTTACACGTGCTAGCCTAGGACAGACTGTGGTTTGATCCCCCAGAGTCCCATATGGTCCCCCAAGCCAGGAGAGATTTCTGAGCACATAGCAAAAAGTAACCCCTGAGTGTCACAAGGTGTGGCTGAAAAACCAAATAAAATAAAATAAATAAAATAAAATAAAATGCAGTCCAAACCCATCAAAACAGAACTCTCCAAAATGGACCTCAAAGTAGACTTCAATGATAGGATGCCAATGGTTCAATAACTTTTTGGGGGGAGGGCACACCTGGTGATGCTCAAAGATTATTCCTGGCTATGCACTCATAAATCACTCATGGTTTGGGGGACCATATGGAATACTGGGGGATCAAACCACAGTCTATCCTGGGCTATCTCAGGCAAGGCAGATGCCTTACCACTCCTCACCACCACTCTGGCCCTGAAAACACCAATAGTAAGAACTATAGCATGAAATCTAAAAAATGGGACTACATCAAACTAAAAATTTTCATGTAGTAAAACAAACAGAAACTAAAATTAGAAGGCAGCTAACTGAATGGGAGAAATATTTGTACTCAACACATCAGATAAAGGGTTGATATCTCGGATATACAATGTACTAACAGAGGTTAACTCCACAAAACCTTATCAAAAATCTGACCAAAACATTATCAAAAACTGTAGATAAACAGGCATATCTGAGAAAGACCAACAGATGGCCAAAAGATACATGAAAATATTCATCACCAGTTATCCTTAGGGAAATCCAGATCAATACAACAATGCATTATCATCTTACACCAGTGAGAATGGCACATATCAAAACTACTGGGAATAATCTCTGTTGACCAGGATTGGGTGAGAAAGAAGCTTGTTATATTTGAAAGCATTTCCATAAGATTATCATCTCTGCCCGTTGTCCACCTTCTATCTTCCAGGGGGCACTGTTGAGAGCTTAATAAATAGTTTGGGAGCAAGGTGCTGGGAGTCTTTTGGTTGAGTTTACTCCCTGGCTCCAGGTGTTTTTTGGAGCTGGTAGTAGGCTGACAAAGGACTCTGCACCCGACTTTCTTACCCCTTTACCCCCGTCTGTATAACCAATCAAGGTTAAACGGGACCCAACAGAAACTCTTCTCCATTGTTGGTGGAGATGCTGCCTGATCCAATCTCTATGGAAAACAATATGGAGGATTCTCACTAAACTCTCAATTTAGCTGCATATGACCCAACAATTCCCCCTTTGGGTATCTATCTACAGGATAAAGTCAATGACAATAGAATCAAGAGACCTAAACTATAATAACCTAAACTTAAATGGGCCTACTATACCGGTAGGCCAGGGTGCAGACGGTGGTGGTACAGGATGCACTTTTTGTCATTGGTGGGAGGTCTACACTGGTAGTAGAAAGGGCCCTGACTCACTATATATCTGAAATTCAACTATGAAGGACTTTACAGATCACAATGGTTTCAATAAAATAAAATTAAAAAAAAATTACTGCTGGCAGGGGTCAGAGCAGTGGCACAGCAGTAGAATGTTTGCCTTGCATGCAGCTGACCTAGGATGAAATATGGTTTGATCTCCCTGCGTCCCAAATGGGCCCCCAACTCAGGTGCGATTTCTGAGCACAGAGCCAGTAGTAACCTCTGAGCATCACTGGGTATGGCCCAAAAATCACCACCACCACCAACAACAACAACAGCAACAAAATTACTGCTGGCAGCCTTAGGATACCATGTTTGTTGCTGGGGATCAAATATGGGTCAACTATGTGCAAGGTAAATGTCCTACCCACTGTGCTATCATTCTAGCCCATTTTTTAATTATATAATTTCATCTTAGGAAACTTTACATTGCTTTCTGATGAAAGGACCATTGTCATAATACAGTGTCAGTCATTCTATTGTTAAACTTCATTATCTAGTAATTTTCCATACAAATTTATCACACCACTGACTCCTGCATACAAGGGTGTTTTGTAATTTAACTATTAAGCTTGAAGCAATCCAAAATTATTCATCATTACTCCAATTATAATATAGTTTCATGATTACTAATAGTTGTAACAGTGCAGCTGTTACTTTAACCTTTTCTAAAACACTCTGGCTTATTGCTAACAAAATATTATCTTCTAAGAATCTACTAATTTATTAGCAAACTTAAACTGTCATGAGGAAACTGCAACAAAGTGAGCTAAGAGAGGGCTGCCTATCTCATCACCTAATGGTATAATATAATCAGGAGAACTGTCATCCTTTGCACTAAGCAAAGCACTAAACCAAAATAGCTATCTACAGAAGACTGACTTTGACAAATATGAACTGGACAGAACCTATAGAGGGACCAATGGGAAAATTCCTAGTCTAGGCCTCAGCCTAGGATTCATACAAAAACTAAGATCTCTAATTCCAGAGGTCTGACTTTGAAAATTGCAACTGAGCAGAACTTCTGGAACCATGCTGAAATATTGTACCCTAGGCTCTGTCATAGGATCTGAACAAAACCAAGACCACTAATTACAGAAGACTAATTACAACAACAGTGATGGAACAGAACTCCTAGAACCATAAAGAAAAACTTTCTCCTAGCCTTCACCCTATAATCTACACAATTAACAAGATCTCCAGCTACAGAAGTGGGATGTCATCACCCACACCTGACTGGAAAGTTTCCTGACACCATAAAAAGAGCTTGGGTTGTGTAAATGAGTGAGTATGGCACCCGTAGTTGTTCCCATGGCAGTATGCTTCAAGAGTGGAAAAACCCTGTATCTCTTAGGCCAAGGGAATTCCCATTCTAATTTCCCCAATATTTACCATGCCTATGCCAAAAAAATAAGAGAAGAAGAACCCTTTTTTAAAAAGTTGCTGGTCTGTTTTTTAATATATAATTTTTATTTTATCATAGTGGCTTACATATCTTTCAAAGTAATGTTTTAGGTACATATTAACATTGAATTAGGGGAATTCCCATCCCCAAACCTGTTCTCCCTCCACCCCCATTTCCATCTTGCATCCCATATCCCCTACCTCACCCCTCTGGCCACTACAATGAGTGGTCCCCTCTGTGTCTAGCTTACTACTTAGTGATCATACAGCTGTTTGGTCTTGGTACCCTCCATTATTTCCCTCTCTATTTGAGAGGCAGAACTAGATAGTTCAAGTTATGTGGTTTTGTTTGAAGAAAGGAAAAGCAATAAAATGGGGTAAAACTCAAATAATTCGTAAGGTGGAGTCCTTCTAGAGGCTCTCCACCTCAGTTTGAGGGAGGGAGGGGGAAAAGAAATTGAGATACCACAACAATATAAAAGAAAATCAAATAAAATAGCCAGTGAGCACTACAGCAATATAGACAAGCACCACATAATAGCCACGGTTCTGAAATAAAAACATGATAGTTCAAAAAGGAAAAAGAAAAAAAATTGGAGACAATTTCAATATCCACACCAAAACAAAGAAGTCAAAAAATATATAAGTAAATATATAATATTATTTTGTGCCTTTTTTCCCCCTGCATAGACATAGTAAATCTTGGGGAAATCAGAAAGGGAATTCCCTTGGCCTAAGAGACACAGGGTTTCTCCACCCTTGAAGCATACTGTCATGGGATAACTACAGTTTTCTTGCATGTTCCTTTACTCTCCCCTCGGTGCTTTTGTGGTGTGTGGAAGACTTCTGCTCCGTCATGGGTGGTAATATCAGACCTCTGTATATAGAGATCTTGGTATCTGCACAGGTCAAGGAATGGAGCTTATGTTGCAGTCTTTCTTTTTGATTTTAGAAGTTCTGTTCCTTCAATGTCATTTTAATCCGTCTTATGTAGTTGGTGGTTTTGGTTATTGCGCTCATCCTAGAATGGAACCTGGCATAAAGACTTTTCTTATGTTTCCAGAAGACCTGTTCAGTTGGAATCGTCTCAGTCAGATCTCTGAAATTAGAGGTCTTGGTTGTTGTACAGATTGTAGACCAAAACTTAGACTAGGGCTTTTTTTGTTGTTGTTTGTTTTTTCATAGCTAATTGTTTTGGTTTTTGGTTTATTCCTTACTTTTTTGTACTTTTGTTGTTACTCCCTTATTTTTTGTTTTTGTTTGTTTTCTTTTTCTTCTTTTTTCCCTATCTTCTTCTAAATGGATATTTATAACACCTTGGCAGACTCCTCCTAGCTTTTCTTTTTTTCTTGTCCTTTTTTTTTTCTTTCTTCTCCCAGATTTTTCATATATTTCCAATAGAATCACATTACTGGAATCACCTTGGTCAGCCTCATAATTTGAAGGGGAACAGTCGTATGTTCATTTGGTGGAAATAAAAAATGATCAGACTTGATTACTAAAGTCAATGACAACAGAACCAATATCCAATCTACAACAAGCTGTACAAGTGGGTAACAGTTGCACTAACATTATGAGGTGGGTAAAGAAGGGAGATGTAGAATGCATGCTGGGAACAGGAGTGGAGGGAGGACAACACTGGTGGTGGGAATGCCCCTCATTTATTGTTACTATGTACCTTAACTATTACTATGAAAGATTTGTAATTCATTTTGACCACAATAAAAATTTTAAAAAAAACTGTCTTATTAAGCTCTTGTGTCAGACATTGGTGGTTCATTGAATTTCAAGGGAATTTAAAACTAAAGAAGACATATGCATTTATCTCAATCCCACCCACAGGTCAGGGATAGCACAGCATAGTCCCATGCTATGTGCATACTCCCCATTTCCCCCAAACATGGAAGAGAGCATCATACAAGAACTCCAAAACTTGTGCCATCTTACCCTATTCTTGTTTTTTGGGGGGGAGAGTCATACCCAGTGACACTCAATGACACTTAGTGACAATCCTGTCTCTGAGCTCAGAAATCGTTCCTGGCTTGGGAGAACATATGGGATGCCAGGGATCGAACCAAGGTTCATCCTGGGTCACCCGCATGCAAGACAAATACCCTACTGCTGTACTATCACTCCCGCCCCATCTTACCCCATACTTCCCTCATTTATACTTTATGGGAAACATATTTTAGACTCTTGCACTGAATTCATTCTAGGAGGGCTTGAATACCCTCCAAAATGCCACATATCAAGATACATTAATTTAATTCTTGTCTAAATCACCTATTCCCACAAAAATTCACAAGAAAGCTGAGGGCGTAATAAATCATAGAATTCTAAATTACAGCTAGAAAAGTGGCAAGGCCAAAGACATTTACAGTCTTTCTGGATTTATTGCATGAAACTTTAAACAATTAGTAACAAAATTGGTTCAGATAGTGTACCTGAGAAAGAAGAGCGCAATACTCAGATGACTGACTCAATCAAAGACCTCCCTGTTTGGAGAGATGCAAGTGGTGAGTTAGACTCAACCTCAAAGTGCAACAGACACCACAGGAAACAGCATAGAACACTATCATGCCTAGAAGAAAAGTTAGTATTCTAGAAGATTCAATCAGTAGTAGCCAATTCTATATAACCTCTCAGACAAGAATTTTAGAGAAAACATGTTTAAAGATGTTTAAAATGAACTCAAGCCAGAGCTATATCACAATGGGAAAGATGTTTACCTTATATGCAGCAAACCGAAACCAACCTAGTCTGATCCCCAGCATCCCATATGGTCCCCTGAGCCTTCCAGAAGTGATTTATAAGCACAGAGCCAGTAGTAACCCATAGCAATTACCGAGTGTGGCCTAAACAATCACTAACACCTTACTGGAGCTGAAGCAATAGCACATCAGTAGGGCATCTGCCTTGTATGCAGCCAATACAGGATGGACTCAGGTTCAATTTTTGGCATCCCATTTGGTTCCTCCAAGCCTGTTGGGAGTGATTTCTGAGCACAGAGCCAGGAGTAATCCCTGAGCACTGCCTGGTATGGCCCAAAACCCAAAAATAAATAAATGAATAAACCAATAAAATGAGCTCAAAAGAAAGTAATAGTGGGAGTACAAGAAAAGTGAGGGTTGGAGCATTGAGGGTAGGGCCTTGCTTGTGACTAACCCAAGTTTGATCCCTGGCATCCCACATGACCCCTCAAGCTTGATAGGCCTGATTTCTGTGTGTAGAGTCAGGAATAATCCCCTAAACTACACCACTTTGGGGGGGGTGTAGTCCCCAAGGAAAAAAAAGAAAACATGCAATAAGAAATGAGAAAATTACATCAGAAATGAAATAACTGAAATAGGTGAAACAGAAAACTCAATGAAAGCCATTGCAGAAAATAGCATCAGCTGAGGACATAATCAGTGAGTTCCAAAATGAGATGCTAGAAATATCTAGAAAACAACAAAATATGGAAATGATTCTCAAAATAAATGAAAAACATACAAGAGAAGTATAAGATAAATTCAAGACAAACAACCATGAGAAACAATGGAATCTTTGAGAAACAGGAAGAAAATTCTGAAGAACGATTGGTTAAAGAAACCATAGCTGAGATATTTTTAGAATTGAAATGTACATGTTCCTGGATTCAAGACTCATAGGTATCAAGCAAAAGATAGCCAAATAAAAATTCTCCAAGACACACAAAAATTAGAATGATGAAAGTCAAATATAAAAAGCAGATATTGAAAGCAGAAAGAGCAGAGAAGGAAATTAAAACATACAAAAGAGGTTACTTATGATCCACAACAGATTTACCAACTGAAACCCTAAAGGTTATAAGAAAATGGTGGGGTAGAGTTTAAAAACTCAATAAAATGAACTACTTGCTAAAAATTACTTTACCCTGTTAGACCATTATTATATGTGAAGGAATTATACAGAACTTCACAGATAACCAACAGCTCAGGAAGTTTATAGCCTGAATCTAAATTTCAAGAAGCACTGAGGATCTACTTTAAGACAAGATGAACTTCACCAATACAACTAATTTCAACAGAAATATAGCAAAAAAAAAAAAATCAAACCAATAATTTCACTCAATGTTAAGGACCTAACTTTACCAATCAAGAGAGATAGAATAACAGAATGGCTCAAAATCTGAATGCAACTGCTTAAAAAAATGTCACTTCGCTCCCGGGTTTTGGCACCAAAAAAAAAAAAAAAAAAAAAAAAAAGAATAAAAAAGTCAGGACAAACACAGGCTCAGAATTAGTCTAAAAAACAATACTTGTAATTGAAGAGCCTCTCAAGATTACAACTTACAAATACTATATACATCTAATAAATTTGAGGAACTAATAGATGTAGGTAAAAATATGGAAGGCAGCCATCTCTCCCATCAGGCACCGTGGCCAGCAAGGAACACTCTCAATAGTGAAACACTCCAAGTTTTATCTTTTCTGACATAAAAAAAAAAAAAACAATTGCAGAGACGGGGCCAGAACGATGGCACAGTGGTAAAGCATCTTCCTTGCACTCGGCTGACCCAGAATAGACCAAGGTTCAATCCTCTGGGTGTCCCATTTGTTTCCCCAAGCCAGGAGCAAACTGATAGCATATTCAGGAGTAATAGCTGAGCATCACTGAGTGTGGCCCAAAAATTTAAAAAAAAAAAAAGAAAATAAAAGGAGAAAATGCAGAGAATTTTCGAAATATACTGATTCACTTTTATTTGTTCTCAAAACATACATGGCCATGGCCTTGGTTTGATTCCTGGTTCTAAGTTCTGTAGTGCCTAACATGAATACTCACTTACAACAGTAGTAGTTTTCTCCATTTGTTTATAAGGAAAAATTCCCTGGAGTAATTTACCCAAGTTTTACCTTCATAAGGGCAATTAGTGACACTTTTAGCCACAGCTAATTAATGCAAGGGTGGTGCATAATTGCAAATAAGCATGTTGCATAGTTATCAAAGCACCTTAAGACACTGTCCCTAATGACCACTTGAGGGCACCAACGCAAAAGTAATGAGAGTCTTAAACCATGTTAAGTAGTACTTAATAAAAATTAAATTATCTACTTGCTGTGGACTTTTTATCCTGATAAGATAAAAATCCCTAAGCAAACCTTAGTGGGTTCATTTTCCCACTGGGAATCAAGCGGAAGCATGAAACGGACGGATATGAAATATGAATTATGAAATATGAAATGAGACCACAAGAACTACATGGTGAAAACAAGAGAGAGAGGCTTTATTCCTTAAATTGGGCCTATATATAGACGGATTTTTGGGTGTAACCAGGGAGAAAGGAAAAGGGGATGAACCAATGAGATCAAAGCTTGCATATGAAGAGACAGGTAAAAGGAAACCAGATACCTTTAAGGAAATGTGGGGAGAAAGAGAGATCACAAGAGAGCTCAACAGGAAACTTTTGGCGGGCTTTGGTAACTGCATTTTCTTTGTTAGAAAGAAATACTGAGGCCTGATTTCTAATAATGGTCAAAAATAAAGAGAGAGATAGTCACAGCCACGTTTAGAATTATAGCCAGACAATCCACGCAAAGGGTCAACTGATTTGACTACTCTAAGCGGGCCTTTTTGTCAAATAATTCTTTTTCAGGAGTGCACTACACCCAAGAAGGCTAAAAAACACTTCTGATGTGTGCCGTTCCTGAGTGGGGTGTAACATCTACTTCTCTCTTGAGTCCTTGTCTCACATGTTTATTCTCTATTGAATCCAGATATTGTACTTGTTTCAAATATAGCTAAAAGATAAATCATATATTTAAAACAGGAAATATACAGAGATACTAGTTTTCATATATTACTGTTTTTTTGGTTACTCCCAAACTCTGAAACAAATCTATGATATTCTAACATAGTATCTTCTCAACATGAATTTCACAAAAATCTAAGACATTTAAATGGAAAAAAAAAATAGACCTGGGAGTCTTGACTAGGGCCCTTCATTACCCCAGAATTTAAAACTCATTTTCCTTCAATTCATACAAGCATGGTAGGTCAAAAAACATACCTTCATAAAATCAAGAAAATAATCATATCAACTCTTATGTAAGATCCTGATGCTTTGAAACTGAAAATTAATCATAAAACAAAATGGAGGAAAAGTCAAAACACTTGGAATTAAAGCAGCATCCTAAGAGAAAACAACAACCTAAAGAGAAAATCTGAGAAGAAATCAAAAATTTCCTGGAAATAAACAAAAATAAAAGCATGACTGAACAGAGCATTTGGCATATCGTAAAATCAGTGTTAAAAGGTCTGATTTTATCACCCAGGACGGAGCAGAAGTCTTCCATACACCACAAAAACACCAAGGGGAGAGTAAATGAACCTGAAAGGAGTCTATAGTTAATCCCATAACAATACACAGGGTGGAGAAATCCTGTTTCTCTTAGACCAAGGGAATTCCTTTTCGAATGACCCCAATATTTACTGTGCCTGTGCAGGAGGGAAGAAAAAAGGAAAAGAAAAAGGCAAAAAGCACAATTTTTTTTATTTATTTATCTAGTTTTTGCTGATTTATTTGTTTTGGCATAGTTATTGAAGTTGTTGTCTCTGTTAATATTTTTTTCTTCTTTTCTTTTCATCCTTTATGTGCTCTGCCATGTTTTTTATCTTAAGACCATGGCCTTTATATGGTGCTTATCTTTATTGTTGGAGTGTTCACTGGATGTTTTATTTGACACTTCTTTTTGTACTGTTGTGGTGTTCCACCTCCTTTTCCCCCTTCGTCTCTCAAAACTAGGATGAGAGCTTCCAGAAGGACTCCACCCATTTTCGGCATATTTGATTTTTCCCCCAGTTTATTACTTTTCTCTTCTTCAAATAAAACCACATAACTTGAACTATTTAGTCCCGCCTCCCAACTAGAGCAGGAAATAAGGGAGGTACCAAAACAAAACAGGTGTAGGACCACTAAGAAGTTATCTAGGCACAGAGGGGACCACTTATTCTGGCAGCCCCCGGGGTGAAGGAGGAGTATATGGGAGTAAGACTGGTACGGAGATGGAGGGAGGACAATTTGGTGATGGGAATTCCCCTGATTTTATGTTAATATGTATCTAAAATATGATTGTCAATGATATGTAGGCCATAATGATTAAAATAAAAATTATATTAAAAAAGAATATCATAAGTGAAGTGAACCAGAAGAAAAAAAAGTGCCCATTAGGAAGCAAAAAAGAGCTAGAATAAATAATCAAACAGCAAGTTTTAGATAGTTAAGAAAAGCTATCTGAATTGAGTAAATGGTTTTTTCCAGTTTATGGGTTGTCTTTGTATTCTGGTCATCATCTTCTTTCCATTTACTTATCTTTGCTTCTACTAGCTTTATTTCATCTATGAAGATGTGTTTAGTTTCAATGTCATGCCTCTATTTTTGTTTTTTGTTTTTGTTTTTGTTTTTGTTTTGTCAAGGCAATGATTCATATAAACTGAGCACTCCTGAGACAATTTGTGTAATTTGCTCCAAAGAGTTTAATAATTAACTTTTACAGAAAAGAACACTCACCTTATGCATCAAGATTTTGTAGAGAAGAAAAACATAAAATACATAAAAGCAAAATCTCATGAAATTTGTAATGTTTGCTTAATTTCTTTGATGATATAAAAGTTCAATAATATCTTAGTCAAATACCTATAAATTGGTATTTCTTCTTAAATTCTTTGAATTACGAGGGTCGCTGGTCAGACAGCGGCCACAGATCTCCTGGGCTGAACAATTGGTCCAGGAGACTGGGACCCCCCAAGCCAGGCAGGTCTTCAGGGCTGGCCCTGGCAACTCGGGCCCTGGAGGGGCAGGCGGAGGAGGGAAACCCCTCCCATTCAATTTTCAAACTGGAGAGGGAGCTCGCAGTTGGACCCAGCAGAGCGCACATGCCAGGAAAGCCATCCCTCTGTTTTTCTGGTATGTTAGGGTCGCTGGTTGGACAGCGGGCCACAATTCTCCTGGGCTGAACACTTGGTCCAGGAGAATGGAACCCCCCATGTCAGGCGGGTCTTCATGACCGAACCTGGCAACTCGGGCCCTGGAGGGGCAGGCGGAGGAGGGAAACCCCTCCCATTCAATTTTCAAACTGGAGAGGGAGCTTGCAGTTGGACCCAGCAGAGTGCACATGCCGGGAAAGCCGTCCCTCTGTTTTTCTGGTATGTTAGGGTCGCTGGTCGGACAGCGGGCCACAGATCTCCTGGGCTGAACACTTGGTCCAGGTGACTGGGACCCCCCATGCCAGGCAGGTCTTTATGGCCGGCCCTTGCCACTCGGGCCGTTGGGGGCAGCGGAGGAGGGAAACCTCTCCCATTCAATTTTCAAACTGGAGAGGGAGCTCGCAGTTGGACCCAGCAGAGCTCACATTCCAGGAAAGCCGTCCCTCTGTTTTTCTTTTCCTGATTGGGTAGACACCAAGACTGACCTTCTGCTCCAACACCACCATCCAGCTCCTCTTTGAATGACACCTTCTCGGTCCTCAGCTCATGCCTATACAAACAACTACAACCATGTTGACCCATGCTTGGTGGCCCCTCGTGCCCCCATCAAACTATGATGATACCGGAGTCAGCTTCAGCATAACCCCTAGTTCAAGGAATATAGGGTTCTGTAATGCCGCAAAACATGTCTCAGACTCAACTATGAACTCTTGTCTTCAAATACCCTTGTTTTCTTTCTTTTTTTTTCTTTTTAAAACATAGAAGGGTCACATGCATCTCTTTTGTATATCTCAGATGTATTCCCTTACATCTATAACTCTTTTCAAATATCCTCATATAGTGACAATTTTGCCCACTAGATTAGTTATTTGATTGTTTGATTTTCCCCCTGAGAGATCTGTTTTATAAGCAATACTGGTAGAAGAGTAACTCTGTATAGATTTCACGTTTGTACCAAGTTACGGGAAATGTTGGAATTTATTCGTTGGCCCCCAGATGCACCAACAATATCTTGTGGCATTACTTCTCTTTTGCATAGGCACATTGAAATGGGAAAACAATACATATGCAAACAAGTTTTTATCTAATAGAGATGGGAACACAAATTTGATAATGTAATTAGGCCTTTTACCCTGAACATTGGCATAATGATTTGGCTCAGGTCTCAGAAGAATGGGCATCGCCCACATACACTTGATCTATGGAAACAACCACAATTGTCTTTAACATTCCTAGGATCCAAGCCTCTACCAGAGAAGACCTACCACTGCTTTGGCATTGACTTACTCCAAAGAGTACTCCCAACACCCAGGCGACTCAGCAACAGTCTGCATGCAGGGCAGATCGCTCTGCATTTAATGATATGCTGAAACTAGAGGATGCTCCACATCAGCATGACATTGATGAAAGAAATGCACAGAATCCAGAGTCTTTAAATATAAAAGTCTGATACCAACTATAGCTAAAGTGTGCAAAAGTTTCACTGGGACCTTGAGAATGACTGGAGTTGGATAGACTGGTATGCCTGGAACTCAGAGTCTGTCTTATGCCAATAAACTTCTGGGGTGAGGCCTTTTTGTAATCAGGTCAAGAACTTTTTTTCCATTTTCTCCATTTTTCTGGACCTACGCAAACATTGGTGACTGCCACTATCACACCTTTACTATATATTTTTTACTCTTATCCTTTAAGGGAAAAAAGTACAACTTACTGAACTTAAAAACAAATTACTGTAGTAGAATGCCTGTCTACAGGTAGGGGATGGGAAGGAGTGAGGGGGTAAGGTTGCACTGGTGAAGGAGGGTGTTCTGGTTATGACTGTAACCCAAATATGATCATGTTACTTAAATAAAAAAATATATATTTAATTAAAAAATCCTTTGAATTACAATTTGTGCACATATAAACTATTTTATAAGTTGCAAAATTTAAGCCAAAGAAAAAATTTCAATTAGATTCAAGTGATTTTTATGCATATTATTTTGTATTAATAGAAATTCATTTGTTATAAAATGTAAATCATTTATTATAAAGTACATACTTAAATTAAGGCTGTTTTCTTAAGATTTTCTAAGGAAGTTTCATAACTAAAGTAATATCATTTTAGATATCTGTTAAAAAATAATACTTTTTTCTATACCAGAGAGTAGCCATTTAATAGCTGAACACAGTTCCAGTCTCACATTCTAACTAAAGTGAATCTTTGGATTTTACTGCAGAAGTAAGATTATCAAGCAGTGAGTAAAAAGGATAGTGTGAGGAAGAGGAGGGCTTGAAGAGATAGAAGGACAGGTCAGGAGGCCGGAGAGATAGCACAACAGTAGGGTGTTTGCCTTGCATGAGGTCAACCCAGTATGGACAATTGTTCGATTTCCAGCATTCCATAGGGTCCTCCGAGCCTGCCAGGGGTGATTTCTGAGCACAGAGCCAGGTGTGACCCAAAAACAAAAAATAAAACAAACAAAAATAAAAGGGCAGATCAGGTGGCTCTTGAGCCTTTAATATAGTGGTGACATAGCAATTACTTTATATGTATAAACCATGAAAGCTAACATTATTATAGCCAGATTTTCTATGATTATTTGATTATATTACTATAAAAATGTTCATAAAAATTCCAATACAATTTTTTGTTTGTTTTTGGGGTTTTACTCTCTGGCCCCTCCAATACAATTTTGATTACAATTGTGGCATTTGTGTTTAGAAAATAATTTGGAAGAAAGAAGATTACATCTATTAAGATGATAATTTTTTTGTATAAAGAATTTTTTTCTAAATGTCAAATGAAGGGGATGGATTAATATAGCACAGAAGGTACAACCCCAGTTCTATCCCCAGCATCCCATATGGTCCCCTGAACCTTCCAGGAGTAACTTCTGAGCAAAGAGCCAGGAGTAATCCCTAAGTACCACCCATTATGATCCCAAAACAAAACAAAATTAAATTAAAATATATGCCAAATAAAAAAATATATATGCCAAATGAATTACTGGGGAAAAGAAATTAGTTTAAGTAAACCGGTACCATAAGTCTGAAATAAAGAATCATTGTTTTCATGACAAGGGATGTTGTATTACTATCTCAACAGTGTAAAATACAAACATCCAATGTATTATTGTCATTAAGAACTCAATTTTAGTAGAGCACAGCTGTGTTTGATGCAACAATTCAATAAAGTAATTTAATAATGATCTTTACAGAATTTTCATCTTGAGTGAAGTAAGTAGTCAATAAGAATTGCATTAGTTTTTGTACTCCTCCCTTTTGCACACCCCTACAAAAGATCATTTTTCTCTTTCACTTCCTTAACCCCTATCATCTACTCCTCATTTACCCTTTCTAACTTTAGTACTGTAGAGTCCTAAGTCACAGACCAAAGTGGTGCCCTGGAGTTAACACCCACCCAACTATTCCAAAAGTCATAAAAAGGACACCTATGTCTTTTCAACATTTTATGGGTGTTTTCTTTGACGGCTATAACATTTGCTGAATATTTTCTTATACAGTGACGATTTCCCCCCTCTTTATCTTCTCTTTGTGAACTTCTCAATATGGAATTTGGTGTGAAAGAATCCCTCAGTTAAATGCTTATGTTTGAACCAAGTCATGGGTATTTTTGCACGTGTTTTTACGCCCCAATATATTCTGATAACACCACGTGGCTCTATTTATTGTTTGCTTAGGCACACAAAATGGGAAAATACTATACATACCAATAAGTTCTTATCTAATAGAGATGGGAACACACAAATCTTGTAGTACAATGGGACCTTACACCCTGAACATTGACATAAATACCTGGCACAGGCCTCAGAAGAATGGGCATTCTGCATTCACCCCGATTTAGAGAAGACATCTACAAAACATCCAAGGTTGTCTATAACATCACCTGGAGGCAATCCTCTACCAAGGAAGACCTTACAGCTGCTCTGACATCGATCTACTCAAAAGAGACTTCCCTTAAGACTGAAAAGACTTAACAAGAACAGTGACCTCCTTACTGGACAGGGCTTGCTGTATTGCCTCTTAATTGTGAGGTGAAACTAGAGGATACTCCACACCAGCCGGACTTCAATGTAGGATGTGCAGATTCCAGGATCTTTAATACAGAAACCTGATGCCAACAATAGGACTGCGTGAAAAATAAAACTGTATTGGCACTACAGACAATGACTTAGATTGAATAAACTAGTTTGCCTGGAACCTAGAGTTGGTCTTGTGCCAGGAAACTTCAGGGGTAGGGTCTCCTTGTATTTAGACCAAGGCTATTCCTTTCTATGACCCCCATATTTTGGTGGGCCTATGCAAACAATATTTGCCACTCTAACACCATTTTTACTGTGCCCTTTTGAATAGCCCCCCCAAAAAACTCTTAAACTTTTGATGTTAACTTAAACTAATATGTATGTGCATGAATATATAAAAATACTATGCCTTCAAAGTTAAAGAGTAACATAAATCTCATGGCTTTACGTTGCTTTGTGTACTGCTAAGAAATGTTATAATGTACTACAATCTGGGGACTTGTGGACAAAGTAATTGTACATGGGTTCTGCCTTATTTTTCTTAATTTTTGACTGTAAGATCAATATTTAGGCATCAGCAAGGGGATTTCTTCTGAGAACTCTGTTTATGGGTGATTGTTCTTTCACTGTAGCTTTACCTTGTCCTCTTTGCATCATTGTTCTCATAATTAAAAATAAAAAAATTTAAAAAATATATAAAAAAAAGAATTGCATTAGTGTTCCAAGGCCATTTCTCCACATGTTTCATTCTCACCACACATTTCAAAATGCCTCTAAGATACAGGTGACTCTCTAGATACACTGAATGAAAACTCTTGTTTACCAATTACTATCTGTATGATGTTCACCATTACCATCACCAAATTTATAGTGACTTTTCATCACTAAAGGACCTCACTGTTTCTGCCCCCACCCCTACATTTCCCTCTCTCACATTTCTCCAGTAGTCACCAAGTCTAGGAGTTACCTTTGTTCTGTTTTACCAAGTGTATTTGCTTTAGTTATTTATATTCCACATATCACTGATAATTGTCTTTCCTTTCTTACAATTTCACTTAGCTTAGTCACCCCAAATTTTATTTTGCCCAAAAGGAAATAATTGTACCTATTTAATGGAAGAATAGTATTCAATTGAGAATATGTATTACAATACCTTTATATAGTCTTCTGCCAATGGGCATTTGATAGATTCCATGTTTTCACAATTGTAATAATGTGTAAACATAGACTTTTTAAAATTAATGCTTTCATATCCTTTGAACATATCCTTTGAATATATGCCAAAGAGTAATATTGAAGAATCTCTAGATATATTCTTTTTATAAATTTTAATTAATACATTTTAAAAATTAAGGTACAATGAATTACAAAATTGTTTGTAATGAACATACAATATTTTAACACCAATCCCACATTAAAGTGGATTTACCTGTACCATTGTAACCAGGATCTCTTCCACCCCACTTGGCTCTTTGTCAGGCACATATGTTTTTCAGCTGCATAGTATTCTTTGTATATATGTACCATTAGTTGTCCAGCACCTGAGTTGTTTCCAGATTCTGGCTATTGTAAAAGTGCTGAGATAAACATAAGAGTTCAGAGGTAATTCTTGTATTATGTTTTCTTTGTAACTGGGGAGTGGTATTTCCCTGGGAGTGGTATTGCTGGATCATATAGATCAATTTCCAGCTTCTTAAGGAATATCCATATTGTTTTCCAGAAAGATTAGACTAGACAGCATTCCCTTCAGCAGTGAATGAGAGTCCCTTTCTCTTCACAAACCACCAGCATTGATTGTATACAAATCAGGGGCCAGAGCGGTGGAGCAAGCAGTAGGGCATTTGCCTTACATGCTCTAACCTAGAATGGTCAACTGTTCAATCTCTGGGCATCTCATATGGTCCCTCAAACCTGGAGTGATTTCTGAGCACATAGCCAGGAGTAACCCCTGAGCATAACTGGGTGTGGCCAAAAAACAAACAAAAAAAACTATACAAATTGTCTGCTGATTTTTTTTAAAAAATCATAAAAATACTTAAAGAAATAAACATGTATAACAAACATCATTTTAAAGTTACACAACTCCATCTTTTTAAAGTTATGCAATTTGGGTTTACCCATAACTTAAAAACAGGCTTCGAGTCTTAGAGAAAGATAGCAAAGTTATCACGCAGATGTAATGATAGCCAGAAAACTCTGGAGAGATAGCACAATGGGTAGTGGCATTTGCCTTCCAAATTCAGGTTCAATCCAGGTATCCCATATAGTTCCCAGAACATGCCAGGAGAGAATTCTGAGCACAGAGCCAGGCATAACCCCTGGATGCAGCCAGTGTGGCCCCAAAACAAAAAAACAACAAAAAATTCCACTTTGGAGGGCGAGAGCAATAGCATAGTGGGTAGAGAGCTTGAATTGCTTATGGCCACCTAAGGACCATTCCCAGGACCACATATGGTCTCCCAAGCATGAATAGGAGTGATTCCTGTATGCAGAACCAGTAATTAGCCCTGAGCATTGTTGCGTGTGTTCCAAAACAAACAAAAAAAATTCCACTTTGGGAACAGAAAAGATTGTAGTTAGGTTAGTCTTGTTGTGCTGTATCTACCAAATATGAATATATGTGGATAATTGTTCTATAATGTAAAAAATCTATGACCCAGTCCTCCACTAAAAATTAAAAGAAATAGGGAGGAGGAAGATGGAGGGCATTGTTGGTGGAAATGTTGCACTATTGAAGGAGGGTGTTATATATATACATACATACATATATATATGTATATAATAATTAAAAATCAACTACAAATTAGTTTGTGATCATAGTGCTTAAATAAAGGTATTAATGGAAACTACACCTGCCCAGTGGGTCCCAAATGTGAAAAACTGTGAGTGCTACCTGTATGTGTCTGTCTACTATCCTGTTGCGTGAACATCTTGGAAGTGGGCCGAAAAGACGCTCCAGCAGAACACTTTGGCTCCACTTTGCTACACGGCCATGCGATCTTTCTAAGAAAAGAACACCATCGCAACAAGAAGAAAAATATCACAATAAGAACTGTCCTGGATCACAGAAGCAAGCATTTCTCTCCAGACTGTCTTTGCTGCTGCATGCTCGGGCCTAAGATTTGATCCTGTGTGAGGCTTCATCCACGGAGGACTCCCCTCCCTTAGAGGCAAGTCAGCCCATCCAGAAAGGGCGGAGCCAGAGGAGTGTACTGCCTGCATCATATAGCCAATGAATACCACCAAAACACATAGGAAAACCCACAATACAAGTGTGACAATGGGGAAACAACACAGGCCAGCATCAGACACAGAGAATGAAGATGACAATTCTGATGACCAGATAATGACCAACCAACTAATCAACCTCTCAGATAAGGAATTTAGACTAGCAATATGGAAGATGCTCAAAGAACTCAAAGAAACCATGGACCAAGTTGAACAGAACACTAATAAGAACCAAGAAAATATGAAGAAAGAAATCACAAAACTCCAAACTGAAATAACATGTCAAATAACAGGCCTGAAAAACTCAGTAAACGAAGTGAATGACAAAATGGATAAGCTCTGGGAGAGGGTATCAGAAGCTGAGAATAGACTTGGAGCTGTGGAAGATGAGATACATAAAAATTCCATAAAGCAGGAGAGATTGGAAAAAAACTTATAGGAAATGAAGAGACAGTGGAAAAATTAGTCAAAGAATGGGAACAGATGAAAATAGAAGTCTTTGATAAGATCAACAGAAACAACTTAAGAATCATTGGAGTCCCAGAGACCCAGGAAGAAAATTTCCAGGAAGAATCAATGGTCAAGAACATCATTAAAGAGAAACTTCCAGAGCTAAAGAATATATTTGATCAAATTCTGCATGCTCAAAGAGTACCAACCAAAAGAGACCCCAGAAAAACCACCCCAAGACACATCCTAGTCGCAATGACAAATCCCACAGATAGAGACAGAATTCTAAAAACAGCAAGATCAAAAGGGGAAATTATGTTCAAGCAAGCATCCTTGAGATTTACAGCAGACTTGTCACCAGAAACACTCAAGGCCAGAAAGCAGTGGTGGGATATTGTGACAAGACTGAATGAAATGAATGCTTCACCTAGAATACTGTACCCAGCAAAACTCACTTTCCGGTTTGACGGAAGAATACATGGTTTCACAGACAAAAAACAGCTCAGAAACTTTACAGACTCAAAACCAGTCTTAAGAGAAAAACTAAAAGACCTAATTTAAGACAAGACTAACCAAAAGACACACCAAATTTTGATATAAAAATGGCATTAAATCCCAGGACAATTCTTTCTCTCAACGTCAATGGACTAAATGAACCAATTAAGAGACAGAGTGGCTGAATGGATCAAAAAACTCAATCCAACCTTCTGCTGCCTACAAGAAACGCACCTGAATAGTCAGAACAAACATAGACTCAAAATAAAAGGCTAGAGGAAAATTATCCAAGCAAACAACACCCATAAAAAAGCTGGAGTGGCCATACTAATATCGGATAATGCAAAACCAGTACTGAAAGGAAAATTTATAGCTTTACAAGCACACATCAGGAAGGAAGAAGGAGCTTACCTGAGTAGCTTAATGGCACAGCTAATAGAACTAGAAAGTGCTCTACAAAAGGACCCAAAAATAGGAAGACAGAAGAAAATAACAAATCTGAGAGTAGAAATCAACAAAGTGGAAACCCAAAAAACAATCTGAAAAATCAACGAAAGCAGAAGTTGGTTCTTTGAAAAAATAAACAAGATTGCTAGACAACTGGCAAACCTAACAAAGAAAGAGAGAGAGAAACTTGATAACTCGTATTAGGAATGAAAAAGGAGAGATCACTCTAATATGACAGAGATTCAAAGGGTAATCAGAAACTACTTTGAGAAACTCTATGCCACTAAAAATGAGAACCTGGAAGAAATGGATAAATTCTTGGACTCTTATAAACTTCCACAGTTGAAGGAAGAGGATGTAGCATATCTAAACACCCCCATTACCACTGATGAAATTAAAACGGTAATCAAATGTCTGCCGAAAAACAAAAGCCAGGCCCAGATGGATTCACTAATGAATTCTTTCAAACTTTCCAAGAGGAACTACTACCAATCCTGGCAAGTGTCTTTTATGAAATTGAACAAACGGAAACACTTCCAAATAGCTTTTTTGAAGCCAACATCACCTCGACACCTAAACCAGACAGAGATGCTATGAAAAAATAAAATTACAGGTCAATATCGCTGATGAATGCAGATGCAAAGATTCTCAATAAAATCCTGGCAAATAGGATTCAATGCCTCATTAATCAATGATCAAGTAGGTTTCATCCCAGGAATACAAAGATGGTTTAACATCCGTAAATCTATCAACATAATTCACAACATCAACAACAAGAAAAATAAAAACCACATGATCATATCAATAGATGCAGAGAAAGCATTTGATAAGTTCCAACACCCATTCTTGATCAAAACTCTCAGCAAGATGGGAATGGAAGGAACCTTTCTCAATATACTTAAGGCCATCTACCACAAACAGTGGCAAATATTATCCTCAATGGAGAAAAAATAAAAGCCTTCCCTCTAAATTCTGGCACAAGACAAGGCTGTCCTCTCTCACCACTCCTATTCAACATAGCACTGGAAGTACTTGCTATAGCGATTAGGCAAGAAAAAGATATCAAGGGAATCCAGATAGGAAAAGAAGTCAAGCTTTCACTGTTTGCAGATGACATGATACACTACCTAGAAAACCCTAAAGACTCTACCAAAAAGCTTCTAGAAACAATAGACTCATATAGCAAGGTGGCAGGCTACAAAATTAACACACAAAAATCAATGGCCTTTCTATACACCAATAGTAATAAGGAAGACATTAAGAATACAACACCATTCACAATAATGCCACACAAACTCAAATATCTTGGAATCAACTTGACTAAAAATGTGAAGGACCTATTAAAGAAAACTATAAAACTCTGCTCTAAGAAATCAGAGAGGACACACGAAAATGGAAACGCATACCCTGCTCATGGATTGGCAGGATTAACATCATCAAAATGGCAATACTCCCCAAGGCATTGTACAGATTTAATGCTATCCCTCTAAAGATACCCATGACATTCTTCAAAGAAGTGGATCAGGCAATTTTGAAATTCATTTGGAAAAATAAACACCCTAGAGTAGCTAAAGCAATCATTGGGAAAAAGAGTATGGGAGGAATTACTTTTCCCAACTTTAAACTTTACTACAAAGCAATAGTTATCAAAACAGCATGGTATTGGAATAAGGACAGGCCCTCAGATCAGTGGAATAGGCTTGAATACTCAGAAAATGGTCCCCAGACATACAATCACCTAATTTTTGATAAAGGAGCAGGAAATCCTAAATGGAGCAGTGAAAGCCTCTTCAACAACTGGTGTTGGCACAACTGGATAGCGACTTGCAAAAAATTGAACTTAGACCCCCAGCTAACATCATGTATGAAGGTAAAATCCAAATGGATTAAAGACCTCGATATCAGACCCAAAACTATAAGATATATAGAACAACACATAGGCAAAACATTCAAGGGCATTGAGACTTCAGGCATCTTCAAGGAGGAAACTGCACTCTCCAAGCAAGTGAAGCAGAGATTAACAGATGGAAATATATTAAGCTGAGAAGCTTCTGCACCTCAAAGGAAATAGTGCCCAGGATACAAGAGCCCCCCACTGAGTGGGAGAAACTATTCACCCAATACCCATTAGATAAGGGGCTAATCTCCAAAATATACAAGGCACTGACTGAACTTTACAAGAAAAAACACCTAATCCCATCAAAAAATGGGGAGAAAAAATGAACAGACACTTTGATAAAGAAGAAATACAAATGGCCAAAAGACACATGAAAAAATGCTCCACATTACTAATCATCAGGGAGATGCAAATCAATACAACGATGAGATACCGCCTCACACCACAGAGAATGGCACACATAACAAAGAATGAGAATAAACAGTGTTGGTAGAGATGTGGAGAGAAAGGAACTCTTTTCCACTGCTGGTGGGAATGCCGTCTAGTTCAACCTTTATGGAAAGCGATATGGAGATTCCTCCAAAAACTGGAAATCGAGCTCCCATACGATCCAGCTATACCACTCCTAGGAATATACCCTAGGAACATAAAATACAATACAAAAACCCCTTCCTTACACCTATATTCATTGCAGCAATGAATATTACTATATATTACTATATATGCATGGGTCATTCTCCAGGATAGACTACATGCTGACACATAAAACATACCTCCATAAAATCAAGAGGATAGAAATCTTGCAGGCTACCTTTGCTGACCACAAGGCTCTAAAATTAGATGTGAACTACAAAGCCACACAGAAGGAAAACTTTAACAATTGGAAATTAAACACCCTGCTACTGAAAAACCAGTGAGTCCGAGATGAAATCAAAAAGGAAATCAAAACTTTCCTGGAAAGAAATGATAATGAAGACACAAACTGCCAGAATCTTTGGGACACAGCAAAAGCAGTCCTGAGAGGAATATTTATAGCTCTACAAGCACACATCAGGAAGGAAGAAGGGGCATATCTGAATAACTTAATGATGCAGCTCAAAAAATTAGAAAATGACCAACAAAAGGAACCAAAAATAGGGAGACAGAGGAAGTAACAAAGCTGAAAGCAGAAATCAATGAAGTAGAAACCCAAAAAACAATCCCAATGATCAACAAAAGCAGTACTTTGAAAAAATAAACAAGATTGATAGACCATTGGCAAAACTCACAAAGAAAGAGAGAGAGAGAGAAATCTGATAACCCATATTAGAAATGAAAAGGGGGAGATCACAACAGATATTGCCGAGATCCAAAGGGTAATCAGATACTACTTTGAGAAACTTTAGGCTACTAAACATGAGAACCTAGAAGAAATGGAAAAATTCCTGTTCTTTTATAACCTTCCACATTTAAGTAAGGAAGATGTAGCACATCTAAACACCTCCATCACTACTGAGAAAATTGAAACTGTAATCAAACATCTGGCCAAAAAGAAAAGCCCAGGCCCAGATGGATTTCCTAATAAATTTTTTCAAATCTTTCAAGAGGAGCTACTACCAATACTATTCAGGCTCTTCCATGAAATTGAAAAAATGGGAAAACTCCCAAACAGCTTTCATGAAGCCAACATCACCTTGATACCAAAACCAGAAAGAGATGCTGCCAAAAAAGAAAATTATAGACCAATATCCCTGATGAATGCTAATGCAAAGATCTTCAACAAAATCCTGACAAATAGGATCCAATGCATCATCAAGAAGATCATACACTACGACCAAGTAGGTTTCATCCCAGAAATGCAAGGATGGTTTAACATCCGTAAATCTATCAACATCATACACAACATCAACAACAAGAAAAATAAAAATCACATGATCATATCAATAGACACAGAGAAAGCATTTGATAAGGTCCAACACTCATTCTTGATAAAAACTCTCAGCAAGATGGGAATGGAAGGAACCTTTCTCAATCTAGTTGAAGCCATCTACCACAAGCCAATGGCAAATATTATCCTCAATGGAGAAAAACTAAAAGCCTTTGCTCTAAATTCTGGTAGAAAACAAGGCTGACCGCTCTCACCACTCCTCTTCAACATAGTACTGGAAGTTCTTGCTATAGCGATCAGGCAAGAAAAAGATATCAAGGGAATTCAGATAGGAAAGGAAGAAGTCAAGCTCTCATTGTTTGCAGGTGACATGATACTCTACTTAGAAAACCTTAAAGACTCTACCAAAATGCTTCTAGAAACAATAGATTCATATAGCAAGATGGCAGGCCACAAAATCAACACACAGATATCAATGGCCTTTTTATACACCAATAATGATAGGGAAGAGATGGACATCAGGAAGGCAATCCCATTCACAATAGTGCCACACAAACTCAAATATCCTGGAGTCAACTTGACCAAAGATCTTAAGGACCTATACAAAGAAAACTGTAAAGCCCTGCTCCAAGAAATATGAGAGGACACATGGAAATGGAAACACATACCCTGCTCATGGATTGGCAGGATTAACTTCATTAAAATAGCAATACTCCCCAAAGCATTATACAGATTAAATGCGATCCCTTTAAAAATACCCATGACATTCTTCAAAGAAGTGGATCAAACACTTATGAAGTTCATCTGGAACAATAAATACCCTCGAATAGCTAAAGCCCTCCTAGGGAAAAGGAAAATGTGTTCAAAGAGTTTCCTTCTGGAGTGAATTGCTTTCAGCACCTTCTTGTAGATAAATTTTGAAAGGATGGCAATTGCTTTTTCCAAAACCAGGTTAATAATAAGATCCAATAAATTATTGCTTTATTTTATTTATTCCAAAAAATCTGCTGCCTGTATACAGTTTTCTGTGCATTATGTAGATACTTAGAAGGCATATAAAATGCAAAACAGGCACATTTATTTATTTATTTTTAGTTTCTGGGGCACACCCATGAAGCTCAGGGTTACTCCAAGTTATAGGCTCAGAAATCACTCCAGGCTCGGGAGACCATATGGAACTCCAGAGATCGAACCATGTCCTTCCTGGGTCAGCTGAGTGCAAGGCAAACATCCTATCTCTGTGCTATTGCTCTGGTCCCATACAAGCAAATTTATTGCCTCAGGCATATTGTATTTCCGTGGAAAACCAGCTGAACAATCATCAAAGAACACAACAATAAGCAAAAGACATATTTTAGAAGATGGTTAGTAATTGGAATAAAGTATATCTCTTATGTTTCTTATGGAGACTATGATCTGAAGGAAACAACATAGGAGATAAATGGGAAATTTCCCATATTCATTTGGTCTGTAGTGGTCATTTTGCAAAAGTAAAATTTGATCAAATCCTTGAAGGATCAACAGGATCAGCAAAGCAGATATCTATGGGAAAAGAATTCAAAGGACTAGAAATTAAAAGAAAATTTCTTAAGGTGGAGTATGCCTGACATGGCCAAAGAATTTCAAAAAGCAATTGTGTTGGCAAGGAAAGCAGGTTGACTCAACAATACCGAGAAGTATTGCAAAAATCTGGACAAGATGAAATGCTGATACATGCTGATACATGATCTTATCTAATCTCCACTAAACTTTGTAGGAGTAAAACTAGAAGGGAACTTTGTTTAGGCATTTATTCTGTGTTTTTATATTGGATTTGTTTTTCCCAGTGCTGTGCTAAGATTTCTGCTGTATTAGGGGTGAATCTAGAAGATGGTGAGGGTAAAGGTTATTCTTTTTCTTCTCTTTATCCTCACAGAATGACCTGGAAGCATTACTGTGAGCAGTGTGTAATTGTTGAGTAGATGGGCTCAGGACCTGTGGTGTGGGTTTTTATTATAGTGCAAGTAATATATGGAAGAATCTGGGACTACCCAGTAAGGAAGGGCTGCAACTCTCATTCCAGAATAGTTATAGTGATGTAAGTTAGAGGCAAACCTCACCTGGAATGGTGGACCAACAGACAGAAGGTCTCAATACAGTTTTCATGCCATCATATATATATATTTAAAAGAATTTATTTTTAAGTAAAATTATTTTAAGTAGAATTGCTTTTAGGAAAATAGAAGCCAACTGCCAAAAGGTCCTAAATATTACTAAATATTATAAATTTTGAGGCCAGAATGATAGCACAGAGATTAGGCCATTTCTTTTGCAGGTGGCTGTCCTAGATTTGATCCCCAGAATCCCCTGGTCTCCTGATCCCTCCAGAAGTTATTTCTGAGTGAGGGACAGGAGTAACCCCCGAGAATCTCTGTATGTGGCCCTAAAAAAACAAAATTAAAAAAATATTATAAATTTTGAATTTACAACATAACTTATGAGGAGTCACATTATTAAACTACACATGTAATGATAATTGTGTTTTTTTTTCACACAAAAATAAAGAAAAATGTTACCAAAAAATAAAGAGAAAAGTTAAGGTATTCTGAAGAGGAATGAATAATGGATCACATTGACATAAGTCTCACTTAAGAAGGACTTTATCAGGTCTGGAGAGATAGCACAGCAGTAGGATATTTGCCTTGCACATGGCAGACCCAGGTGGACCTGGGTTCAATTCGTGGCATTCCACATGGTCTATATGGTCACCCAGAACCATGAGTAACCTCTGAATGCTGCTGGGTGTGGCCAAAAAATAAAATAAAATAAAAAATAAAAAGGACTTATCCATGTTTAAATTATAACAATAATCAAAATTTTATGAAGTTTACAGGCAAGGCAATGTGCTCTATGCTGCAAAAGCTCTGGATTTAACATCTAATTTCTGTTAATGGTGACAAAGTTGTCACATTCTATTAGCAATGAAATATGACGCAATTAGCAGAAAGAACTATTTGAGTGTGCTGAAGGTTGAGAGGCATAATGAAAAACTACATAATGAGACAGTAATTAAAGGAACAGATCCTGGCTGCAGATATGTGTAGGCTATTTTTTTTCTGACAAAATCCAATATACTTAAGTAGCATTTGCATGAATCAGCTTATTTCTGGGATGATATGATGCAAAAAATATTATCCTAAGCCAAGAGAAAGTATCAATTTTATAATTAAATTTCTTATTTACCAAAATACAAATGTTGATTGTTCCCACTTGTGTATGTAAGTAGATTTGAAAAAGATTGGTAGGAAATTATTTTCCACCTAAAATTTGTAATAAAGGAAGTCTTAACTGTGAAGTAAAAATATAGACTCACAATGGGAATCAAGCAGCTTACATTATCTTTCCTGTAGACATGAGTCAAGCTCTGCTCATTTTATCTAAAATACTTTAAAAAGTATAGCAACATTTTTATCCCCATCACAAATATACCCTGTCTAATCTTCCCAATAAGCAAACACAGAAAATCTAAGCTACAATCAACAATCCTGAGTTTAATGGGGGAACAATAAAAATTTTGTGACTTTCAGTAAATCTAGGTTGCAGCATATTTTGAGATAGATTGTGAAGGGTGTGGTTTTATAGCTAGTTTGTATATTGTCCAAACTAAAAAAATCAAGTTCTCTAATATGTAACGCACAATTTGACAATGAAATCAAATCTCCAAAATCTACATTTCTCCAGAAAATCTTATTTGAATTTAAATATAAATAAAATATGAGTATAATATTTTATTTTTAATAATATCTTTATTTAAACACCATGATTATTAACAGGACTGTAGTTGGACTTCGGTCACTAAAAGAACATCCCACTTTATCAGTGCAACATTCCTACCACCAATGCCACCCCCATCTTCCTCCTCCCACACCCCCTTTCTATTTTGAAAGAGGCATTCTACTTCTCTCATTCATTAACATTGTCATGGTAGTTGTTAGTGTATTATTTCTCTAACAGCATTCACCACTTTTCGAGGTCAGTTTCATATCTTGAGTCGGTCCTTCCGGCCCTTATCTCTGGGCTTTATCACAATAATGTCTTAATTTTTCTTAAAACCCATAGATAAGTGAGATTAGTCTGTGTTTCTTTCTCTCCCTCTGACTTATTTCACTCAACATAATAGTTTCCATGTATAGGAAAATTTCATGACTTCATCTCTCTTGATGGCTACATGATATTCCATTGTATATATGTACCACAATTTCTTTAGCCATTCATCTGTTGAAGGACATCTTGGTTGTCTTCAGAGTCTGGCTATTGTAAATAGGGATGCTATGAATATAGGTATGAGAAAGGGATTTTTGTACAGATACTCTTCGCTTAACAACCAAGTTCCATTTCAACAACGTGGTCATTAAGCAAATATGCATAGTGCTTGACAATACAGTATTCTGAATAAGTAAAATAATGAGAAAGATCAAACTGAAAACTTCCACTTGTTTTAATTTGCATAGGTTGTGTAATTTACACACAGTACTGCAATGTATTACAGAACATAAAGTTAGTAAAAGGTACATTAAAGCACCAAAAACCATAGTAGTGTACTGTAGAGTGTACAAGATGGAAAAAGGATATTTAAAATAAAATAAAATAAAATAACAGTGAAGAGATGGTTGTTAAGTGTGACAGGTAGGTCGTTAAGCAAAGAGTATCTGTATTGTATTTTTGTGTTCCTAGGATATATCCCTAGGAGTGGTATAGCTCGATCATATGGGAACTCAAAAGCCAACTTTTTTAGAAATCTCCGTATTGTTTTCCATAAGGGCTGGACTAGACGGCATTCCCACCAGCAATGAATGAGAGTTTCTTTCTCCCTGCATTCCCACCAGCACTTATTATTCTTTTTTCTTGTGATGTGTGCCAGTCTCTGTGGTGTGAGATGGTACCTCATTGTTGTTTTGATTTGCATCTCCATGATAATTACTCATGTGGAACATTTTTTATGTGCCTTTTGGCCATTTGTATTTCTTCTTTGAGAATTGTTCATTTCTTCTCCCCATTTTTTGATGGGGTTAGATTTTTTTTCTTGTTAAGTTCTGACAGTAACATATATATCTTAGATATTAGCCCCATGTCTGAGGGATATTGGGTGAATAGTTTCTCTCATTCTGTGGTGGCTTTTGTAGCCAAGGCACTATTTCCTTTGAAGAGCAGAAGCTTCAGCTTAATATAGTTCCATCAGTTTATTTTTATTTCCACTTGTATGGAGACTGCTGTTTCCATATTGAAGATGCCTTTAGTCTCGATGTCATGAAGTTTTTTACTTCCACGTTGTTCAATATGCTTTATGGTTTCAGGTCTGATATACAGGTCCTTGGTTCATTTGGATTTGACCTTTGTGCATGGTGTTAGATGGAGATATGAGTTCATTTTTTGCAAGTGGCTGACCAGTGGCCCCAACACCACTTGTTGAAGAGGCTTTCATTGCTCCAGTTTGCATTTCTTGCACTTTTATCAAAGATTAATTGATTGTATGTCTTGGGAACATTTTCTGAATACTCAAGTCTATTCCATTGCTCTGAGTGTCTGTTTCTATTACAATCTCATGCTATTTTAGTGACTTTAGCTTTGTAATACAATTTTAAGTTGTGGAAGATGACCACTTGCATACTCCTTTTCCAAAGGGCTGCTCTAGTTATTCATGGGTGTTTAGTGTTCCAAGTGAATTTCAGGAGTGTGTGATCCATTCTTAGTGGAATTGCATTAAATCTGTACAATGCTTTGTGGGCATAGCCATTTTAATGATGTTAATCCTGCCAATTCATAAGCAGGGTATGTGTCTCCATTTTCTTGTGTTTTCTTTTATTTCTTGAAGCAAGCTTTTGTAGTTTCTTTGTATAAGAATTTTATGTCTTTAAATTGAATCCAAGATATTTGAGTTTGTATGACACTAATGTGAATGGGGTTGTTTTTTTAAATGTTCTTTTCTTCTCTATTATTATTGGTATATAAGAAGTCCATTGACTTTTGTGTATTAATTTTGTGGGCTGCCATTTTGTTATAAGAATTTATTGTCTCCAGAAGCTTTTTGGTAAAGTCTTTAGGGTTTTCTAGATATATTATCATGTCATCTGAAAACAGTGAGAGCTTGACTTCTTCCTTTCCTATCTGGATGCTCTTGATATCATTTTTTGCCTAATCACTATGGCAAGAACTTTTAGCACTATGTTGAATAGGAGTGGTGAGAGAGGGCAGCCTTCTCTTGTACCAGATTTTAGAGGAAAAGCTTTTAGTTTATCACCATTTAAAATAATATTTGCCATTGGCTTGTGGTAAATGGCCTTGACTATACTGAGAAAAGTTTCTTCCATTCCGATTTTATGAGAGTTTTTATCAAGAATGGGCATTGTAGCTTATCAAATGCTTTCTCTGCTTCTATTAATATGATCATATGCTTTTTATTTCTCTTTTTATTGATATGATTATGTTGATGGATTTACTTATGTTTAACCATCCTTGCATTCCTGGAGTAAATCCTACTTGGTTGTGGTATATAACCTTCTTGGGGAGGCAATGGATCTGATTCGCCAGAATTTTTTTGAGGATTTTTGCATTTTTGTTCATCAGGGATATTGGTCTGTAGTTTTCTTTTTTTTTCTTTTTTTTTTTTTAAGCATCTCTGTCTGGTTTTGGTACCAGGATGGTGTTAGCTTTATATAAAACTATTTGGGAGTGTTCCTGATTTTTTAATTTCATGAAAGAGCTTGAAAAGAGTTAGTAATAATTTGTCTAAAAATGTTTGAAAGTATTCATTAGTGAATCCATCTGGGCCTGGGATTTTGTTTTTGGAAAGACTTTTGATACTCTTTTAATTTTTTCAATAGTGATTGGTCTATTTAGAAATGCTAGATCATCCTGGTGTAACTGTCATGGTTTAACCATTGTAAAATTTCGAGTATTTATTCATTTCTTCCAGGTTCTTGTGTTTAGTGGCATTGAGTTTCTCAAAGTAGACTCTGATTACCATTTGAATCTCTGCAGTATCTTTTTATTTCTAATCTGATTTATTAAATTATCTCTCTTGTTTATTTGTGAGATTTGCTAGTGGTTTATCAATTTTGTTTATTTTTTTCAAAGAATCAACTTTTGCTTTCATTTATCTTTAAATTGTTTTTTATTACCATTTTATTTATTTCTTCTCTAAGCTTTATTATTTCCTTCTGCTACCTATTTTGGCTCCTTTTTAGATTGTTTTCTAAGTTTAAAAGATGTGTAATTAAGCTATTTGTAGCCCCCTTCTTCTTTCTGATGTGTGCTTGTAAAGCTATAAATTTTCCTCTTAGCAGTGCTTTTCTGTATCCCAAAATTTCAGATAGTTTGTGTCTTCATTGTCATTTGTTCCTAGAAATGTTTTAATTTCCTCTATGATTTTATCTCTGACCCACTGGTTGTTCAGTAGTGTGCTGCTTAATTTTCAGGTGTTAAAGTTTTTATTTTGTGACCCATTGTAGTTGACTTCTAATTTTAGTGCCTTGTATTATGAGAAGGTAGTTTGTACAATTTCAATCCTCTTGACTTTATGGAGATATGTTTTATGGGCCAGATGTTGTCTATCCTAGAAAATGACCCATATGCATTGGAGAAAAATGTATATACAGGTTTCATGGGATGGGTGGAGTTATATATATATACATATATGTATATATATGTGTGTGTATGTATATAAGTATATGTATTTGTATATGCATACATATATATAGCTAGTATATTATTTTTGGTTTTCAACCTGTTTAATCTATCAAGGGGTGACAGGGCAATGTTGAGGCCTCCACTTTTACTTATTGCTATTGCTATCTTTATTCATATTTTTCAAAAATTGTATTAAATATTTTGCTGGTCCCTCATTAAGTGCACATATGTTTAGGAGAGTGATTTCTTCCTGCTGTATATAGCCTTTTATTAGTATAAAATGACTATCTTTGTTCCTTATAACTTTTCTGAGTCTAAAGTTTGTGTCATCTGATATTAATATGGCCACTCTAGCTTTTTTAAAAGAGTTATTTGCTTGGATGATTTTCTCCAGCCTTTAATTTTGAGTCTATGTATGTTCTGACTATTCTGATGTGTTTCTTGTAGGCAGCATAATGTTGGATTCAGATTTTTGATCCATTTAGCCACTCTGAGTCTCTTAACTCGTGCATTTAGTCCATTGATATTGAGAGAGATTATTGTCATGGGATTTGATGTCATTGTGTAGAAGTTTGTTATGTCTGTTGGTCTGAAAGGTCTTGTCTTAAAGACCTTTCATTTTTTCTTTTAAGGCTGGTTTTGAGTCTGTGTATACTTTGAAGCTATGTATACTTCCTTCAAATCTGAAAGTGAGTCAGGCTGGGTGCATTATTTTAGCCAAAGCATTTATTTTGTTGAGTTTTGTCACTATATTCCACCATTGCCTTCTGGCCTTGAGGGTTTCTTGTGAAAGGTCTGCTGTAAATTTTAAGAATGTTCCTTTGAATGTAATTTACCTTTTCTATCTTGCTGCTTTCAGTTTTCTATTCCTATTTGTGGGATTTGTCTTTGTGACTAGGATGTGTCTTGTGGTGCTTTTCTTCAGATCTCTTTTAACTGGTACTCTTTGGGCATGCAGGGTTTGGTTGCATGCCTTCTTTAGCTCTGGGAGTTTCTCTGTAATGATGTCTCCTTGACTATTGATTCTACTTGGAGATTTTCTTCCTGGGTCTCTGGGACTCCAATGATTCTTATCATTGGAACTTTTCAAGGTCTTCTATTTTCATCTGTTCACATTCTTTGAGTATTTTTTCATTGTTTGATTGTTTGCTTTAAGGTTCTATTCCAGTTTCTTCTGCTGTATAGAATTGCTCTGCATCTTATCTTCCAGCTTGCTGATTCTCTCCTCAACTTCTCTTACTCTGTTGGAGAGGATTTTCATCGAGTTTTTAATTTCATCTACTGAGTTTTTAAGTCCTGTTATTTCACTTTCAAGTTTTGTGATTTCTACCTTTGTGTTCTATTCAGCTTGATCTATTCTTTCATTGAGTTCTATCAGCATCTTCCATATTACTACTCTAAACTCCTTATCTGAGAGGCTATGTAGTTCGTACTTTCTGGGTCATAAGAGATGTCATCTTTATTCTCTATGCATGTAGTTGTCCTGCATTGTTTCTCCCACTGACACCCTTATAGTGTGGCTTTTACTGCATATAGTAGTGGAGTCCATGGGCTAGGAGATGTATGTGGCTATGTAGTGAAATGGAGCAGCCATGCTCCTCCCTGCTTCTCCATTTCCTGGCTGGAGAACATTGATGGAATTAAGTTCGCTGGAGTCTACCTTAGCAGCCTCATGCAGGGGATCATGAAGCCTGAATGGAGGAATACAGAGACTTTTTAAAGTACCTGGAAGGAGTCTAATACCACCTTGTGGGCTGGGGCAGCCTACCTGGCTAGCGAACCTTGATGAGATTACTGTATTTTCTGGAATATAAAACAACTGGGCATATAAGGCAATCCCTTACTTTTCCTATTAAAATATTGGGTTTGGGCTATATTCACTGTATAAGACTACCTCTCTTTTAATGCACAACAAATGGAAATTGAAAAATGTAAGAGAAAAATAATAGAACCATTAGTATGTTTAATAAAGGTAGACTTTTGAGTGCCAACAATCATTTTACATTTGTAATTTGTAGTGAGTGACTGTGACTTTTTTATTGTGATCTACAATGAAAGCAGGGAGAGGGGCTCCTCCAAGAGCAGCTGGCTTGGGTGAAGTGATTAATAGGACAGCTAGAGGGAGACAGAGTGCCTCCTCCATGTCCCATAAAAGCTGAACAGAGGACTGAGCACCAGAAAGCTGTATACCCATTGACTGGATGAAATGTGGCACTCGGTAACTCAGCTTCTCTGTGTGCCCTGAAAGATAAATCAGGAAAAGCAGAGGACTTAGCACTGGAAGGCCGCATACCAACTATGAGACCTGGTAGCTGGATGGGATGCAATGGTAAGAGAGGGGCAGATCACTCATTCCTGAAGGTGGAGAAAGTTTCCGCCTGCCACATGTTGTATAAGATGACCCTGACTTTTAAGAAGTTTTTCATGGATTAAAAAGTTGTCATATATGCCAGAAAATATGGTAAGTTCTCTGGGGTCTTCCTTAGCCACATGGCCAGTGAACTATGATGGGAGTAAGTTTGTTGGGGTCTTCCTTAGTAGCATATTGCAGGTATCAGGAAGCCAAGAATGGAGGAATGCAGAGGCCTTTTAAAAGCACTGGGCTGGAGTCTGGCACTACCTTATAGGCTGCAAACAACTATATAGCTGGCAAAACTTGATGGGATTGAGTTCACTGGGGTCTACCTTAGCAGACTTACACAGGGGATCAGGAAGCCAAGTATAGCACAGGGGATCAGGAAGCCAAGTATAACATTTTATAGGAACTATCACAAACATTTATTTTTGCACATGACTTCTTTTCTTGAAAATCATTCACATATATATGAAAAAATATATATATGAAAAAAATATATATGAATATCATTCATATATATATTGTCTCTCTTACTGGTTTGGAAGAATCAAAGAGAAAAAAATTTTTTTTGTTTTTTGGGCTACATCTAGTGATGCTCAAGGGTTACTCCTAGCTATATGCTCAGAAATAGCTCCTGAATTGGGGGACCATATGGGAAGCTAAACTAGCACAGGTAAGGTAGACACCTTACCATTTGCACCACTGCTCCAACTCCTAAAGAACATTTTTTTTAATCTTCAGGCTTTAATTCCATGGGATTCTTTCTAGTTTCTATATAACCACTTGTAGCCAGGAAACTTCACTTCACAAACATCTTTCCTCAAGAACCCACTTCTTCAAGACCACAGGGCCCAGAGTCTTTGCTAAAGCTATAATTGACTTTAGGAGTCCCTGTCTTTTGTCCTTTATCCCTGTCAAGGCATAAAGCTTTCCTATATAAACTGTTTTTGTTTGTTTTGTTTTTGGGCCACACCTGGTGATGCCCAGGGGTTACTCCTGGATATGCACTCATAAATCACTCCTGACTTGGGAGACCATATGGGATGCCGGGGATCAAACCCAGGTTTGTCCTGGGTCAGCAACCTGCAAGGTTAGATTACAATTTATTTTATCCAAAAGAAAGACCTTCCCTGGTTTCCTGCTCTTTCTTTACCTATCACCTTTTTAAGTGTAAAAGGCCTACATAAAAGGGACTAGCTCAAGATAAGTTTTTTGTCTACCACTTCTCTATCCATCCTTAAAAAAGACTTTATCCTTAATAAAGACTGTTGATTTGGTTGGCTAAAATACCTTGAGATTAGAAGCTCCCCAACCCTACACTTTTCTTTTCACTGGGAAGCTGGCCTGATTTATTTCTTGTGGTGACCCTGCTCCAATCCCATTTTCTTGGGATTGAATTATGGCATGTGGAGCCTAAAAATTTTCATATTGAGTTTTGTTAGATTAGCTTGCATGTTAGTATGTATATTAAGTTAACTTGTATGTTAAGTAGCTTTTATGTTTTCTTTTTCTGCACTTCCTCTTGACCAAAAGATCTTGGGGAATCAGAAGTAAGTCTGTGTTGGAAACTGTATACCTGAAACATTTAAAAATTTTGTAAATAATGGTACTTAATTAAAATGAAAATAACAAAGAAATTGCATTTTGATTGTATTTGATCTTCAATCCTGGAGGTTGCTTTCTTGATGAATTTCTGTCTCCAGTCCATCTGGAAATTTCTCTTTTGTTTCTCATTTATGGGAATTTAGTTTCTGTGATTAATCCAAATTTTGGTGTTGAGTTTGCAATGATCATAGGAGGATGTAATGGCAGTTTTGCCCTACTTACCCCCCTGACTTGACCTCAGTTGACCTGTTAACTATTTGACCTCAGTTCTCTTTCTTAAAGTATGGTCCAGAAATAATTTTTTTTAGAATTTATCTGCATGCTTCTAAAAATGGACATTTCTACCATCAGTATACATGCTTTATGAATAACTGAACAAGATGGATGAAAGAGCAAAAATGAACTATTTAGTCCACCCTGCAGATCATGCATGTACATCTCTAAAGGTACTAAGCTTATCTAGGGACTTGGTGTCACATTACAGAGAAGTTGAACGTAGGTCATCTAGTATGGTAAATGCTGGTGTTCTGATAAGTGGATGGGCATAGAGAGCAAAGCAGTGTCAGGAAACCAAGTCCAAGGAGAGATAATCCTCTTGTTATGACTGCAGTTCACTGTATTTAGAGTACAGACTTATTTCAAGTATGACTATGGAGGAAAACAAATAGGAAAGAGATTTGAATCAAATCCAAATATTTTGGGTTTTTGTCCAAGTCTAAAGTTCCAATCAAAACTTCCAGTTGGTGTATTAAAAGGGACTTGGACATTAGAGAATACATCACCAAGATTTTGCTACTAAAATAGAGAAGGGGCCAGAGTGATAGCACAATGTATAAGGCATTTGCTTTGCACACAGCTAATAGGGGTTTGATTTTGCCAGAAGTAATTTCTGACCTCAGAACCAAAAGTAACCCTTCAGTGCCACCAAGTGTGGCAAAAAAAAAAAAAACAAAAAACAAAAAAGTGAAGAAGCTTAAACAATTTGAAACTGTATTGCTAGAATTTAGAGTATTTTATTTAAAAATAAATTTAGAATTTATTTTTCACAATCTACTAATAAAATTTCAAATAATATGTACTATGATCCACCTAGAGTCTCTGTGCCTGGAGCCCAGGAATATGACTTTTCATACAGTTCTTCAACTAACTTTGGTATTATTCAGGCTTAAGGAGTTTTAAGTAAGTCTCTTTATAATTCTCTTTATATTACAACTGCCACAAAACACTCAAATATTGTGACCAGTCTATCATTGTATTTGTGTTAAAAATACTGAGAAAGAAGGAACATATGGGTCAACCAACTGAAATAATGACTTAATGGTAGAGGAAAGTTCAATTTGTGAATTCTTTGAGACTGATATGAGAATAAGAGATTTCCAGTACAAAAAGTCATCAAAATGTGCTTCTCCTACTATTTTGTAATGTTTATTCAAATAGTTCTCTGGCATATTGAAAGTTAAGCATTAAAAAATCCATTTGATCCCTTTTTGCCACATCTCAATATTTTTTTCATTTACTACACAGCCTTATGCTGTTTAATATTTTTTCATGGAGTGATCCTCAGCAAAGATAGGATATGAAATATACTGACATCAACTAGTGTTGCCAGCATTTAAGTACTTGCTTGCTCTGTAATTTCATATTAACCATGCTATTTTAGAACATATTTAGCCTTTAACCTTATTTTTATCTAAGACAGTGTCATGGTTATTGTGTTCAATTTCAAGAAAAGTATGGTCTAGAAAGTCAGAAATCTAGCTAAGCTAGGTTTAGTGGATGGGATCTCTCTTCTTGAAGGAAAGATAAAACAGTCAAATCAAGGCAATCTATTTCAAAAACAAGTAAATATATGCTAAATAAGGCCCAATTCCGGGTTGCCACCCAGTTGAAAATGCGCCAGGCCACCTGATCTCTTCTAACTCGTAATGTCCATTGCACCAGCTGGTGTGGCTGTAGTTCAGAAATCTGTCCCTGAAAAGAACTCTGGCCCATCTGTGTTGATAATTCTATTCATAGAATGTTCTCCAAATCATAGGCCTTCATCCAAAAATTTTGCATCAAGATATTCAACAGGCGATTTGAAAAGCACCACTCATTGGGATTTTGTGTAATTCATTTTTTAGTCCATTGCCATTTGAGGGGAAGGGGACCCAGTATTATGGATAACAACAAGATCGCAAATTCTTTGCAGGCAGATGTGATGTGTCTTTTGACTTTCTCTTTCAAAACAAGCTCTTTGTGGAACCCAAGAAAACTGTCTGTTGAATTGTTGTGAGGCTACTTGTAAATGTCAAACAATAGTATAATCAATGTCAATCAATAGTATAAGATATTTCATTTTCTTACAGGAGAATGATAAAAACAGATTAAGTGGTTAATCAACTTACCCAAGTTATTACACATAGTATTGGCAATCACCAATATTTAGATGCAGAATTATTAAACACATACCTGATTTGGCAATCTTCATTATGCCACCTTTTGTCTTTAAGTTTAAGATTTGGAACTTTGACTTTTTGATCTTCCTCCCTCCCTCCCTCTTTTCCTCCCTCTCTTCCTCCCTCCCTCCCTCCCTTCTTTCCTTCCTTCCTTCCTTCCTTCCTTCCTTCCTTCCTTCCTTCCTTCCTTCCTTCCTTCCTCCCTCCCTCCCTTCCCTAATTGTTTCTTGCATGTAAAGATGCAAAATACTGTTGTCACTGATTTTACACTTTGATTAGGTAGTCTATTGCCCTTAAATTTTTTTGGTAGACTATTTAGGGTTATGTATTTTATCCTGTAATCTGTAAATAGAAATAGTCTAATTGCTTTTTAAATTTAAACCCCTTAAGTTGCTTAATTAATCAATTTAATAATTTGTCTAATAACTTTGACAAGGACTTCTAACACAATGTTGAATAATAGTAATGGAAGTTTAAATAGTCAAAATTTCTTTTAATTGATATATTCTCTAAATTACATTTGCATCCTTAATCTTTCAAGAACCCACATCTAAGAGCCTGTATAAATTTACCTTGACACCCTAAATATTTTTTCTCTTTGAACCAAGTACTCCAAATGAGTAGTATGACCATTCCATTAAGTCTCTAGTCTTCATTTTATTGACCATAATTGAGCTGAAATGACATTAGAAGTACTCATAGAACCAGGACCCAAATCTTTACATATTCATTCCTTAACCCTGTACTTGTACATCATCCTGATACAACAGAAGCAACTTTTAGGAGTCAAGGCAGAAGAGTTTAAAATTGTTATTTTTATTGGAAGTCAGAGTACAAGTCTTCTCATACAAAATGCTGACAGAGATCATTGGAACCAAAAACAAACAAAACAAAACAAAAACTACATCCAGTGACATGACACCATAGTTGGATGAGATTCCCAACCTCTTTTCTACTCTTCCATTCTTTTGCCATGTTCCCAGATACTGGACTACCATTCTCTTCTGTTGTCAGACCAAATTAATTTTGTAGGTATTCTTTGGGCTAAGCAGGTCAAGGATTGAAGATGGGTAGGGTATACCCATCTCCAATGGGTGCTGCTCAGGTCTTACTCCTGGTAATCCTCAGGGGACCATATGGAGTGTCTGGGGATTAGAGGCCACACCTGGTAATGTTTAGGGTTTATTCTTGGTTTTGTGGCTACTGAATAATCTATGTTTTCAAAGACTTCAACCAGGGTTGGAGGCATGCAAGGTGAACACCTTATCTCCTGTACTGTATATCTCCATATAAAGATTAAGCTCTTTCTCTTCTTCTTGACACATAGACTGGCTTTTGATCTCTTTTTATATCTTGATTCCATTATCAAACTGACTGAAATTCAGATGTCTGATTCAGCAAGTCAAGTATAAATGGAACTTCAATTTCACTGTAGGAAAATTATATCAGATATATGATCTAGCTTTCAGAACTGAATTTCATCTTGACTTTATATGAGCAGATAAGGTCTGTAATGATCTGGATGATTTACTATGTCAAGCAAAACTTATCTCTTATTTGATACCTATTGTTATTTTTATAGCATATGGATTTATTTTTAAATATATGTAACTCACAAAGCTCAAGGGAATGACTAAATTGAAGCTGGAATAAAAAGTTTGTTTCCAAAATCTACTGTGCTTATACTCTTTAAGAGTTATTTAGGGCCAAAGCTATAGCACAGCTGTAGGCTCAGAAATCGCTCCTGGCAGGCTCGGGGGTCTATATGGGATGCTGGGATTCGAACCACTGTCCTTCCACATGCAAGGCAAACACCTTACCTCCATGCTATCTCTTCGGCCCAGATATATTTCTTATATGATATGACATGATAATATATATAGCAACAATTACTATAGCCAGTAGAAAAATGGACTATAATTTGACTATTAATTAGACAGGTAAGTTAGAGACATGCTAAGCTTTATAAAAAGAAAAATACTTCATAAAACTTTGTGGACTATAAAATAAAATTCTGATTACTTCACAGTGAAATAGAATTTTCCTTTTTTCTTTTTTCCTGAGCTAACTAACCATTGCCTATCACAAGCCATGTGGGCACCATGTTGATATGCATGAGCCTTTGAGTTGGCATCTTTTTTTTTTTTATTTTTAGGCCACCCCCTGACTCTGCACAGTGAAAGTACACCTGGTAGGCTCAGAAGATCATCTGAGATGCTAGAGATCAAACCCAGGTCCATCTTGGGTTGGCCACATACAAGGCAAATGCTTTACCACTCTGCTGTCGCTCAGGCCCTGAGTTGGCATCTCTGACATGACTGGTTTCCATCCAGTACAGTAACCAGAAAATTTCCATTGTCTTTTTGTTAAAAAGCTGGTGTATGGGCACTTTTATCTCTTTATCAGCCTAAATTGATTTTATGTGCATAAAGTACATTCTTTCAAATAGTTTATAATGAATTCTAAGCAGCTAGAAATTGAATATTTTTATTTTATTCTTTCATTTTTATTATCTCTGCCCAGAATTTGGAAAACAGAAAAGCAATTTATCCTACTTCAAATGTCTGTCTGACTCAACATATCAATAAAAACCCAATCACATCCACCTATACTTAATAGAGACAAAATAAGTGAAATAATAGCCAAACTGTAACCATGTTTTGGGTTTTTAGCTAGACACTTATTTCGTGAATTGTTTTGAAGAGCAGGTTTCAGCTCTAGAAAGGGCATGGCATTTTCTCTCAGTAAATGGATTCATCAGATTTAGTTTCAACAATCAAAATTATCATAATCTGAAGAAAATAAAAAGTTCCTCAAAGGAATAGGTACTATATATAGCACAGCAGGTAGGGCATTTGACTTGCACACAGCCAACCCCTGGCATCCCTTAATCCTTTACGAGTGATTTCTGAGCACAGAGCCATGAGTTGTTTTGTTTTGTTTTGTTTTTAAAAAAAAAAAAAAAAAAGCCCTCAAAAGAATGTCCTACTTTGCAGTATGCATCCCGGGACCAACAACAACAGCAACAACAACAAAAAGCACTAGCCTAGCTTTTGGTCTAAGATCTGTTCAACAAACAAGATCTCTAATTCCAGAGGTCTGACTGAGACAATCACAACTGAACGGGTCTTCCGGAAGCATAAAAAAAGACCACCAACTACAGAAGATGGATTAAAACGACACTGAAGAAGCAGAACTGCTAGAACCACAAAGACTTCATCATAAGCTACATTCCTTGAGCTGTACAGACACCAAGATCTCTAAATACAGAGGTTCGATTTTATCATCCATGACGAAGCAGAAGTCTTCTATATACCAAAAAAGCACCGAGGGAAGAGTAAATGATTATGCAAGGAGTCTATCGTTAATTCCATGACAGTATGCTTCAGGGGTAGAGAAACCCTGTATCTCCTAGGCCAAGGGAATTTCCTCTATAATATCCCCAATAGTTAATGTGCCTATGCAGGGAGAAAAAGAAAAAAAAAGCACAAAATAATCATTTTTCCACATATAAATTTATTGATTGATCGATTTTTATTGACATCTTTATTTTGGTGTAGATATTGAAGTTTGATTTCAGAACTGAGACTATTAAGTGGTGCTTGTCTTTATTGCTGTAGTGGTCACTGGATATTTAATTTGATATTTCTTTCTGTATTGATGTGGTGTTTCAATTACCTTTTTCATGTCCTCGCTCAAATTGAGGTTGAAAGCCTCTAAGGACTCCATCATTTTCAGCTTATTTGATTTATTTTATTTTATTTTATTTTTTCTTATTTTTACTCCATTCTATTGTTTTTCTTTCCTTCAAACAAAACCACATAACTCGAATTATCGAGCTCCACCTCTCAAATAGAGGGGGAAACAAGGGAGGGTACCAGGACCAAACAGATATATGATCACTGATAGTAAGCTAGACAAAGAGGGGTCACCTACTCTAGCAGCCCTGGGGGGTGATAATGGGGGATATGGTTGCAGGAAGGGAACGGGGATGGGGGGAGGACAAATTTGGTGACGGGGATTCCTCTGATTCAATGTTAATATGTACCTGAAATACTACTGTGAAAGATATGTAAGCCAATATGATCAAAATAAAAATTAAAAAAAAGAATATTCTACTTTGTAATCAAAACAAAGATGTCACAGTTATACAGTTGTGAGAGAGAGAAAAATTAACTCCACAAAGTACCAGCAAAAAATATGTATTAAAAAATCATAGTATGGGTCAGAGCAATAACACAGCTGGTAAAGCATTTGCATTGCATGCAGTCTATCTGGGTTCAATCCTTGATATCCCATATGGTCTTTCGACCCTACCAAGAGTAATTTCTCAGTTCTAAGTCAGGAGTAACCCCTAAGCACCGCCAGGTGTGGCCCAAGAATAAACAAAAAAAAAATCACAATATGTAAAAGAAAGGAAGGGCTTTGTAAAAAATTTCTTAGCTTTAATAAGTTTGTGTACTCTATATAAAATATAAATTATAGATTAAAATTATTTAAATATTTAATATAATATTAAAGTAATAATTAAACTTTAATAAATTTAATATATGTTTATATTTGTATATTCACATAATAATATGTAAATATGATAAATAATTATTAAAATTTAAATTATTTCTATTATTAAAATATTAAACATAATATAGTATAATATAATTTAGTATAATATACTTTTAATATGATATTAAAATATTGATTTTAAATTATTAAATATATTGTTTAGGAATAAAATTTTTTATAATAAATCTGTTTTGTTTTATATTTCCTGATGTATTCTTTAACATGTCTTGTAAAAAGTGTCCATATTTCAGCTCTGTTACTAAACATCAATTGCCATGCTCTGGTGAATGCATAATTTCACATCTCTATGATAACTCTTTATTTCTTCTTTTGGCACTGAAGGACAGTAAAAATAGACAAGATCTTTTAAACTAAAAAAAACTACAAGAAGTTTTCTCTAAGAAACAAAGCTGCAGAGGAGGAAAGAAGAGTTTCCAAAGAAACATCTAGTTAAGAGAAAAAGAGTTGGAGCACAGAGAATAACACACTTGTTATTTGGATCTATTATTGACCACAGGAAGAAAAGAAAAGAAAATTGTCCTACTTACTCCTATCTGACAAAATCGAAAGGTATCTGAGTCATCATGGAACCAGTTTTTTTAAGTGACTTTGAGGTGGCACATAACTATATAATTTGCCCTTTGGTTTAAGTTAATCAAGTAAACTGGATGGTCTTTGAGGATCAAGTTGACCCTGGCCTGGGTAAATTCATTCTACAGAGTTTGTTAACTGAGGAAACTATTTCAGTCTCAGACAGTTTTGCACGAACCTAGACATTAGGTCAGGGCAAAGAACTATTTTCAGATGGCTTTTCTTTTCAACACTTGATTATATTCATTATGTTTCATCACTAGATTTTCCAAGCTGGCCAACATTAATAGGAACAAGAAAAGAAAAGCTACCTTGACATCACAACCACTGCTGGTAGGAAGACAAAAATAATGTCTAAGAATATAAATGCAACTTGGTTTAGGGACTGGGAGTTATGAGTTCTGTCCTGGAAAAATCATTCAAGGTGTTGGGAGAATCTTCAGTAAATTAAAACACATGAGGTGATCTTAAAAATTGTTTTTGCTCAGTAACACAAAATAACTTTAAAATTAAGTTTGTTCATCTTGCTCTTCCAAGTGTCACTTGTGCATTATTTATGATTCAAACTGCTGAGTTTAAGATGAATAATGTTTCATTTATGTGAATTGGAGTGTATTCAGTGACAATTTATCTTGGCTTGTGATTAATTTCTTAAAACTGCATTTAGGCAGGATTACAGCATTTAATTATACAATTAAATTATGCACTTTCGTTTTTTCCAAATTTTTCTAAAGTTATAGTATATATAGCCAAAATTTTATCCAAAATTATCCAGAAACCTATTTTATTTTTGATTTTTGTTTGGGGCCATACCAGCAGTGCTCAGGACTTTCTCCTGATTCTGCACTCAGCGATCACTCCTGCTGCTGTTCAGGAATCCTTCATGGTGGTGCTCAGAGAACCATGTAGGGTGCTAGGATCAAACCCAGATCCACTTCATTCAAGGTGAAAGCCTTATCCTCTGTACTAACTTTTTGGCTCCTCAAAAACATATGTAAGAAGCCAAATATTATGCATAACCTACTAAGAAAAATACTGTTTCTTAATACCCCTCATCTGTATGCCCCCTTCAACCCTCCAAGCAACTATTTAACTGTTTGTTTACCTTCTTATGGTCTATTTTGATAGCCACTACCTAAGTTTTGAATTTTGGACATATTTATAAACTTGGTGCTATGAAGATTGAAGACTTAGTTATTATTTTAAACATTTTTACCCTGTAGGCACGCTTACTATTTCCCTATTATCCTTTATTATTACATAGATGTAACACAGTTTCTTTAGCCACTCATCTGTTCTCAGGCACTTTGGTTGTTTCTAGATTCTGGCTATTGTAAAATTGTTGCCATAAACAGAAATGCAGAGAATGTTTCTGCATGGTGATTTGGGGTTCCTAGGATATATTCCTAAGAGGGTATTCTGCGTTTGCTCTTGAAGCTTGATTTTTGTCGGTGGTGTTGTTCCTTTTGTTGTGTTCCATATAACATTTTATAAGATGTCTGGAGAATGTCCATTGCAGCACTTAGTACAATAGCTAAGAGTTGGAATCAACCTAGATGTCCAAAAACAAGCAAGTGGATCATGAAGATATATATTCTGTACACAATGGAATTCTACATATCTGTAAGCAATGATGTAGTCATGCAATTCATTGCAATATGTGTGGAACTGGAAAATATTAAGTTAACTAAAATAAGCCAGAAGAGAATAAATACAAGATATCACTTATATGTGGTATTTAGAATAACTTTTTGAAGAAATGCAATGACTTGGGGCCGGAGAGATAGCATAGAGGTAAGGCATTTGCCTTTCATGCAGAAGGTCATTGGTTGGAATCCCGGTCTCATATGGTCCCCTGAGCCTGCCAGGAGCAATTTCTGAGCCTCGAGCCAGGAGTAACCACTGAGCGCTGCCAGGTGTGACCCAAAATATATATATATATAAAATAAATGCAATGACTTAAATGGGGGTTTTAGAGAACACTCTAGGCCCCAGAGTATAGTGAAAATTACTCAAAGAATGTGAACAGATGAAAATAGAAGTACTTGATAAGCAACTTAAGAATCATTGGAGTCCCAGAGACCCAGGAAGTAAATTTCCAGCCCCCTCATCCTCCAGCCTTTTTACTGCACTGTCAGCCAAGTTACCACAGAATTACCAGTAGTGGCCTGCTTGAGAAACAACCCCTCACCCCCCAAATAAAAATCTTAAATCTGTATTAAAGTAACGATGATTTATAATACCATTGGGTTTTAGGTTTACAGTCATATAAATAAAGATGTCCTTATTTAACTTGTGCTCCTGGTGAACCCTTAGTGTTAACAGTTAGTAATCTAATCAGTCGAGAAACAGAGCTACTATGATAGAAGGAATTTATTGAAGGAATTAAATCTTGCACAATTGTGGAAGAACCTAGGAAATAAAGGTCTTAAGGCATTATCAGCGTTTGTGATTTGTGTTTTGAGATGCCTTGTTAATGCCTTCTCAGTCATCCTGAAATATTGGTGTGAAGAGATAAGTTAGAATCTGCAAAAAAATGTGTGGACACAAGTGTGTTCAGTTACCCCAATGACTGCTTAGTGCTGCATGAAATGTCTCAAGAGACTACTTTCTCTTCCACATAGTTCAGGCTACTCTTGTTACACTAAGCTAATGGAAGTAAAGCAAATATCAGAGTAAGAGAGAGAAAGAACAAACTGGAATTTATTGGATTCTCCATGTGTGTTTCCCACCACATTTAACTTGTTAACCTTCTAATGTTGCTAATCTGCTGTACAGCTTTTTTTTTTTTTGGGGGGGGGGGGACATACCTGACTGTGCTCAGGACTTACTCCTGCCTCTCTGTTCATGGATCACTCTTGAAGGGCTCAGGAAGTCTCCAGAATTGAGCTTGGGTAGATTGTATATAGCATACGCTTTATTTCAAGTACAACTTAAAATTTTATTGTGCTCAGGGGTTACTCCTGGCTCTTCACTCAGAAATTCCTTCTGGCAGGCTTAGAGGACCATATGGGATGCCAGGGATTGAATCTGTATCTGTCTCCAGTCAGCTGCATGCAAGGCAAAAACCCTACCACTGTGCTTTAGCTCCAGCCCCTAAATTTTTATTCTTATTATTAAATGCTTCAATAACTCATTCTTAATGAAGAGATTTCTGCTTTGTCTGAACTTTTTGTGTTTTGTTCTGAACTACTTGTGCTGAATTTAATATTTCTAGTTATCATTATCAATAGAATTGGCAAGTTTTTTTTCCTTTACTATGCCTCTCCCCAATAGTGTCTCCAAAAAAAGAACAGTGAGATAATTTCGTTAAATGTATGCATCTTTAATGTGGTCATTGATCTTATTATTAGTTTTAATCAAAGGCTTAAATTTTCTATTCTGGACAAGTATTTGTTGAGATGGGACATAAAATCTATTTAGAATCCTTAAATAATGCTAAATAAATGTTAAGTGTTAAGTAATGTTAAAGTTGTTTTATTGTTATTAATTAAAAATAATTAACTGGTTTGATATATTTATTGGGAAAATAAAATTTAGGAATATCAGAAACCAAACCAGAATGAAATTCATTCAGCTTCTATCTCTATGTTCCCTAAGTCAAGTACTATTTAAGATGCAAGATAGATTGTGTGTGTGTGTGTGTGCGATTAATTGCTTTTTAACTCATCTGTGATGAAATTATGTTTCAATTAGTTTTTAAGTAATGAATGACCATTAAATCATTAGTGTAGCTCTACAGAGAGTTACCTTGTCGTTGTTTATTTTTTATTTTCAAATTATGTACAGTTCTGTTGTGATTGTTCTTGGAAGCAAAAATCTCATCAAATTTATTTACTGTTGCAAACTAAGTGTCTATAGAAGTGTCTGTCCCAGTTCTATCATTTAAAAAATTCTTGTTAAAGGAAGAAAAACAAGGAAGTCATTCCCATTTCAGCCAGATTTTTCTCCAGAGTGTGCTGAGCTATTGCTGATCTAAAGTGTGCTTTCTCGGTGTCATGGAGTGTTTCACCTATGTGTTGTTCTATATATTTTATGGTTTCAGGCCTTATATCAAGGTCTTTAATCCATTTGGTTTTGACCTTTGTGCATGGTGTTAGATGGGGGTCTGAGTTCACTTTTTTGCAAGTGACAAACCAGTTGTGCCAACACCACTTGTTGAAGAGGCTTTCCTTGCTCCATTTTGGATTTCTTCCCTCTTTATCACAAATTAGTTGATTGTATGCCTGGGAACACTCTCTGAATACTCAAGTCTATTCCACTGATCTGAGGTTCTATCTTTATTCCAATACCATGCTGTTTTAATAACTATTCCTTTGCAATACAACTTAAAATTGGGGAAAGTTATGCCTCCAATCTTCCTTTCCCAAAGATTGCTTTAGCTATTTTGGGATGTTTATTGTTCCAAATGAATTTCAGGATTGTTTGATCCACTTCTTTGAAGAATGTCATGAGTAATTTTAGAGGGTTTGCATTAAATCTGTACAAAGAATAAGAGAAATAAAATGTGCTTTCATAGAATGCTCTAATCCCAAAGCGGCCTTAAATGAATATGAATGAAGAATTCTCTTTTACAAGGCTCTTCATTTTTCCCTTTTAGACATCTACCTTGGTTTGCAGTATTGCACACATTTTCTGCCACCACTGTCCCCAGTTTTCCTCTCACCCATCCTTCCTGCCTATCACTAGGGGAGGAATATTACTTACCTCTCTCGCTTTCTCCCTTGCTTTCTCTCTTTTCATTTTTCTTTTTATGGAGGAGAGGTCACACCTGGCAGCTCTCAGGGGTTACTCCTGGCTCTGTGCTCAGAAATCGCCCCTGGCAGGCTCGGGGGACCATATGGGATGCTGGGATTCAAACTGAGGTCCATCCTGTGTTGGTCAAGTGCAAGGCAAACACCTTACCTTTGTGCTATCGCTCGGCCCTCTTTTCTTTTTCGACAATGTGGTTTGCACTATTGTCAATGAAGGGATTCCATGAATATCAGTTTATCCCATTTCAGCTTCCAGTTCTTGTCCAGCAACCAGTTCCAACCATTTCTGTTACTATGGAATGTTCACTACCATAACTTGCATTAACCACTCTTTGTGGAAAGCTTTCTACCATGGACTGGTTCACCCAATCCTCATTACTATCATCTATGAATATTATTACCATACTATCTTTTATTTTTCTTATATCCCACATATGAATGAGATTAAACTGTCTATCCCTCTTCCACTGACTCATTTTACTTTAATATTTTCCAGGTTCATCCATGTGTAAGCATATTTCATCACTTCATTTTTCCTAACAGCTGCATAGTATTCCATTGTGTATATATACCACAATTTCTTTAGCTACTCATCTGTTGCCAGGTACCTGGGTTGTTTCCAGATTCTGTCTATTGTACATATTGTTACAATGAACATAGGAGAGCAGAGGATACTTTGGCATTTTGGTATTGTGTTTTGTGTTCCTAGATTATATCCCTTGAGGTGATATTGCTGAGTCATATAGAAGCTCATTTCCAGTTTTTTGAAGATTTTTTATATTTTTCTCCAGAAAGGCTGAACTAGGTGGCATTCCCACCAGCAATGAATGAGAGTTCCTTTCTCCCTGCATCCACATCAGCACTGGTTATTCTTATTCACTGTGATGTGTGCCACTCTCTGTGGTGTGAGATTGTAACTCATTGCTGTTTTTATTTACATATCCCTGATGACTAGTGATGTGGATCATTTTTTCACATGCCTTTTGTTCATCTGTATTTCTTCTTTGAGGATATAGCTGTTCAGTTTTCATTTTGGATGGGGTTAGAAGTTATTTTTCTTGTTAAGTTCACTCAGTACCTTGTATATCTTAGATATTAACCCTTTATCAGATGGATATTGGGTGAATAGTTTCTCTCATTTTGTAGGTAACCTTTGTATCTTAGTCATTGTTTCCTTTGAAGTGTAGACACTTCTTCATTTAATGTAGTCCCGTTTGTTTATCTTTACTTCCACTTGCTTGGACAGTGGTGTTTCTCCAAGTGCAATCTTAAGGGGAAATGAAACTGTCTTCAAGATCATAGCAGCGGAAGTCATAAAGAAATGGTACAACCCCATTAATGGCTATTTTGCTCTCTTCAGCAGCTGCTCTTGAGAAGTCTGCCTCATTTGCCAAAGTCAGCAACTGAGAGACTGAGATAAACAATTCTATGCAGACTTATTTTTCCCAGAACACAGAATTAGGGAAATAACTGAGAAAATTATGTAATTGGCAATTAGCATTGTTTTAACATTAATATCATAAATGCTAACATTTTTGTGCATATTCCTACAAAAAATTTAATGAGAAATATTTTTATTTTATTTTACTACCACCAAACACAGACCAGTATGTGTTTTTGTGTTCTCTGCTACCCTTCTTTTATAGATAAATAAAAATCATTTGAACATATGCTACGCTGAATTTGTTTTCACAAGTAATTTAAATGTAGGTCAAAGCTAGTACCTTAGTACACTTTTTGGTTCTCACTATTATTGCTACCGAAGCAACATGGTCCCATGAGAATAAAAACTTGAAGAAGTGCAGGTCCATGGAGCTGGAGTGATAGTGCAGTGGTATGGCTTTTGCATGTGACTGACCCAATGGACCTAAGTTTGATCCCCAGTGTCCAATGGTCCCCCAAGCCAGGAGCGATTTCTGAGCACAGAGCCAGGAGTAACTAGGTTACTCCTGAAAGTTACTGGGTAGTGCCCCCCCCAAAGAAAGAAGTGCAAGTCCTTATTAAAAGCTAATTAGAGGTGTGGAAGAATTTTATCACTGTTATGCTTTACCTCTACACTCTTTATTTTCCCCTTTCTTGTGCTTACAAAGAAGAAGATAATGATGGTCAAATTAATTTAAAAAGTAAATACCAGGGCCAGAGAGATAGCATGGAGGTAGTGAGTTTGCCTTTCATGCAGAAGGATGGAAGTTTGAATCCCGGCATCCCATATGGTTCCCCGTGCTTGCCAGGGTGATTTCTGAGCGAAGAGCCAGGAGTAACCCCTGAGCACTGAGTGTGACCCATAAACAAACAAACCAAAAAAGTAAATACCACAATATTTTTATCCTTTTTTGCATTTTCTCTATTTTGCCTCTTTGCCAGTGGTTCTCAAATATAATATCAAGGATGTGATGTAAAGAGGCAGTGCAAGAAAATGGCTGTCATTAATTGTTTGGTCAATATTATGTGTAAGCAAGTTACATTGAAATAAACGACAATGGACAAACTGTTCATCATCAACTATGTTCTATGTGCTCACTGATCAGTAGCAGGAAAGTTGGAGCTGAAGTGGGTTGAGTGACTGAACATAACTTGGGACATACACATGAACTATTTCACACTTGCAAATGCTAATATGCTTTATATATATACTTGAATCCAAGAAGAGGTTCAAGTCCCTGGTATACCACTGCTCCTTTTGTCTTTGTCTAAGCAAATGTAAATAAAAAGTAAAATATTTAATTCTACCTATTCAAAAATAAAAGATGGGCAGGAGAGATAGCGTGGAGGTAAGGCATTTGCCTTGCATGCAGAAGGTCAGTGGTTTGAATCCCGGCATCCCATATGGTCCTGGAGAGATTTCTGAGCATAGAGCCAGGAGTAACCCCTGAGCACTGCCAGGTGTGACCCCCTCAAAAAAATCAAAACAAATCAAAAATAGAAGATGATCTCTTTTCCTTTCCTGTCAGCACATACTTTTAAAAATATATCAACATTTTTTTTTGCTTTTCATAATGTATTTAACCCAACAGGTATGAAAGATTTTTAAAAGAGTGAATACAACAAATTATTAATGAGATACTGTATGTTTTTCTGAGAGGACAGTAACAAAGTTTTCCAAAATAGAAGTGGATTTTATTCCTGACAGCACATCACAAAACATATTCGCCACATTTCCAGGATGCAAGAACCACATGTGCTATGTAGCTACCACACAGGCCAGTACAGGAACACACGGACTACAGAGAACAGTAACTAGAAAAACACATGGGTCTGGTCTTAATGGATCAGAACATTTTGGGGAAAAGAAACTTCTTTCTTTTGGGGGAAAATCCTCTTGCCACATTCTCTCTGTATGGTGCTGAGGAGTATGATTCAGAGTTCAGGCTTTTTTTTATTTTGCATTTAATAATTTACATGACTACAAGCATGATTGTAGTTGGGTATCAGTCATAAACAAAATGCCTCCCTTCATCAGTGCAACATTCCCATCACCAATGCCCATTCCCCCATCTCTGCCAGTAATTGCAAAAGTCATTCTACATTTCTCATTATTATTATTATTATTATTATTATTATTATCATCATTATTATTATTTGGTTTTTGGGTAAGGGATTATTCCTGGCTCTGCTCTCAGAAATAGCCTCCGGCAGGCAAGGGGGACCATAAGAGATGCCAGGATTTGAACTACCATCCTTCTGCATGCAAGGCAAATGTCCTACCTCTAGGCTATCTCTTTAGCCCCCAACTTCTCTCCTTCCTTAACATTGTCAGGGTAGATGTTAGTGTAGTTATTTCTTTAAAAGCATTCAACAGACTTTATGGTGAGCTTCAAATTGTGAGCCAGTCCTTCTGGCCCATCTATTGTTTCTGGGCCTTACTACAATAATGTCTTTAATTGTTCTTAAAACCCATAGATGAGTGAAACTATTCTGTGTCTATCTCTCTCTAATTTATTTCAATCAAAATAATAGATTCCATGTACATCCAAGTATAGAACAATTTCATGACTTCATCTCTCCTGATGACTGCATTGTGTATATGTACCACAGTTTCTTTAGCCATTCATCTGTTGAAGGACATCTTGGTTGTTTCCAGAGAATAGCTATTGTAAATAGCACTGCAATAAATATACGTGTGAGGGAGTGATATTTGAATTGTATTTTTGTGTTCCTAAGGTATATCCCTAGGAGTGATATAGCTGGATCATATGGGAGCTCAATTTCCAGTTTTTTGAGGAATCTTGATATTGTTTTCCATAAAGGATGGACTAGACAGCAATCCCACCAGCAGAGAACAAGAGTGCCTTTCTCTCCACATCCTGCCAGCACTGATTGTCCTTGTTCTTTGCAATGTGTGCTAGTCTCTGTGCTATGAGATGTACATCATTGTAGTTTTGACTTGCACCTCCATGATGATTAATGATGTGGAGCATTTTTTCATGTGTCTTTTGGTTATTTGTATTTCTTCTTTGAGGAAGTGTCTGTTCATTTCTTCACCCCATTTTTTGATGAGGCTATATGTTTTTTTCTTATTAAGTTCTGTCAGTACCTTTATATATTTTCAAAATTAGCCCCTTGTGTGATGGGTATTGGGTGAATAGTTTCTGGGTAGCTTTTGTGTCTTAGACACTATTTTCTTTGCATGTAGTCTTTAGCTCTGGTTGTTTCTCTGTAAAGATGTCCCTAACTGTAGATTCTTCCTGGAGATTTTCTTCCTGGATCTCTGGGACTCCAATGATTCTTAAGTTATGTCTGCTGGGCTTATCAAGTACTTCTATTTTCATCTGTTCAAATTCTTTGAGTAATTTTTCCATTGTCTGATCATTTGCTTTAAGGCTTTTTTTCTAATCTCATCTGCTGTATGGAGTTGTTATGCATCTCATCTTCCAGCTCAACGATTCTATTTTCAGCTTCTGTTACTCTACTGGAGAGTCTTTTCATTGAGGTTTTTAATTCGCCTACTGAGTTTTTCAGACCTGTAATTTCAGTTTGGAGTTTTCTGATTTCTATGTTCATATCGTCTTGATTCTTATCAGTGTTTCATTCAACTTGATTTATGTTTTCTTTGAGTTCTCTGAACATTGTCCATATTTCTTTTCTAAAATCCATATCTAGAGACTAACTAGGTGACTGGCTGTTTTCAGGTCATCAAAGTTTCCATCTTCATTCGCTATGCCTGGTGTTGTCCTGCGTTTTTTCCCCATTGTCATGCTTGTATTGTGGGTTTTTCTACATGTTGTGGTGGTACATCCATGAAGCAGAGTGGCCTCCTTCTCTGGCTCCACGCTTTGTGGATGGGTCAGCTCACCTCTGAAGAAGATGATCCCTTAGGGAAGAATGCTGAAGAGAATCAAAATCCCAGGCTACCGGAGAGCAGGTGCCTGCCGTGCTTCTGACATACAGCAGAAATCAGTTTGTTCCACTGTCTGTGGTCAGGATGGTTCACCTCTGAAGAAGACTAGCCCTCAAGGAAGAATGCCAAAAAGGATCAAAATCCTAGACTGCAGATAGAAGGCTCAAGATATCTGCCATGCTTAACAAATTATTTTTCTGCTCCTTTAAGAAGTTTATAAGTTTTCCTAGCAGTTAACTAAATTTGTGTATAGTTACATATATTAATGATATTTTCTAGAAGGACCGAGGGACCATCCCTTTAGAATAGCATCATCTAGGGGACTGGAGACAGTACAATGGGTAGGTCATTTACATTACACACAGCCAACCTGGGGTTCATTGTTTCTCAGTATCTCCTATGGTCCCCCAAACACCAGTAGGAAAAATGCTTAACTGAAAAGTAATGACTAACCCTGAGCGTTGCCATGTGTGGCTCTAACACTTCGCAAAATAAACTAAGCAAAAATAAACTAAGCCTCTAATATATCATCACTCAGGAAGCTAGATCCCAACTTCCCTATCTGAGGGACTCTGGAAACTCAACTTCTCATGGGTACCACACCCTAAATTGCAGTAAGATCACCTACCATCAAAGAAAAAAGTAAGTTCATTTTTACTTTATATAAAATTATTGGAAACTCCATATGGCCACCCTAGCAACTTCACCCTATGATGGAACATTAAAGCTGTAGTCTTAGTAATTCAATGTGCATGTACTTGGAAATAATAGTGAAAATTCATTTGAAATAATGTAGCAAGATGACCTATAATTCAATATGACATGTTTCTTCATCAGAAGAGGAAATCTGGACACATATGTATAAAGGGAGAAAGCCAGGTGAAACAAAGGGAGGAAAAATGTTTTCTCCAAGTCAAGGAAAAAAACACCCACCCAGGTGAGCTCTGACCTCCACACCCGGGATTTCCAGGTGCTAGAAGTTACGACAATAAATGTCTACTTAAGCCACCCAGTTCCTTCTCCATTGTCATGACCTTCCTAGCAAAATATTACAGGAGAAAATTTTGTTTTAATTCTCTCACTTTTGTGGGAAGGAGGGTTTTGTTTGGGCCACATATGCCGATGCTCAAGGTTTACTCTTGGCTCTGTGTTCAGGGGTTACTATTGGCAGTGCTTAGGAGGCAATGTGTGTTTTAGGGATTCAACTGGGGGCAGCAATACACAATGCAACATCTAACTTGCTATATAATTTCATCAGTTCCGTCTTAAATTATCTTTCCCCAACACTGTTGATTCTTACTTGTCTCCCACATGAATTCTAACTCTCCACAGTTCTATGGTGGAAATATATGTAGAGTTCTATAGATAAATATCCTATTTCTCATAGAGTAAAAGTTCAAAAAAAGCAACAACAGTGGATGATACTACATATGGTAGACTTCTCTTCTAGTGTTCATTACCATATTGCTTAGTACTCTAAACTTAAAAATTGTGTTTATTCTAAAATTCTCCATGCACAATCTAACCCTGAAAGCTTCAGTTAGCAAAGTACATCCCTGCCATTAATGAAGTGCCTAGAAATTGGAAAGCCTTTCCCCTCAGATGTGCTGGCCCATTTTTTTTTAATTTTTAAAAATTTTTATCTATTTTATTAATTAATTTTTTTGTTTGTTTTTGGGCCACACCAAGCGGCGCTCAGGGGTTACTCCTGGCTATCTGCTCAGAAATAGCTCTTGACAAGCATGGGGGACCATATGGGATGCCGGGATTCGAACCAACTACCTTAGGTTCTGGATCGGCTGCTTGCAAGGCAAACACCACTGTGCTATCTCTCCAGCCCCTAATTTAGTCATTTTAACTTATTTTTTAAGCCTCCGACCCATCCCATAATGGTGAAGCTTCCAACTACAACCTATAATTAGATCTGTCTATAAGTGGGCATGAGTGTGTACACAGTGGACTCCTCTATGTTTGCCTAGTCTGTATTGTAAGCAATCCATGCCTATTGCATATAGCCCCAGTTATATATTATCCCTCCTTCTTCCCTCATTCAAAACACCTTCAATTCCCTCACCCCCTCTATCCTGTTCCATTATCTCTCCCTATTTAACCCTCTTTACCCTCAGTTCTTAACTTCCTAGGAACTAGGACCATCCCCCAGCCCCAGTAAACTGCCACTTGGCTCCCAAAGCAAAAGAACACCCTCTCGGCCCCTCATCTCTCACCCCAGGAAGAAACTGCAGCTATTGCTCCTGCTAACTTGTTCTTTGTGGCCCATTTTTATCCCATCCACCCCACAATGTGTACTGATGCATAATACCAGATTCAGCTCCAGAGGGATACCCACTTCGAGGATACTACCTAATCTCTTACTTTTGCAAACCATTTCTCAGACTCAATAAGACCAAGGTATGGGATGAAAATGTGCCCTGGATTTTCCCCCCTACAAGACTATGTTTATTTCCTTAATAGCTTACTAGTCATAACTCTTAGTGTGTTTATTTCCAAGTTCAAAGGTAGCCTCCTCCATCCATCCATTCTTTTTTCTTTTTCTTTTCATATTTTGGTTCTGCTTAGTAAAAGATTTTAATAGAAAAGTCTTGCTTGGGATAAGTGCTCAGGTCAAAACCAGGACAGAGATTATATAGCTTGTCACTTTTAACCTTTTTTTGCATAGACACACTAAAATGGAGAAATCTTATGTATAGAAACAATGTATAGAACCCATATATTTTATAATACAGGGGTATCTTTCATCCTGAACATTTGTCATGGGGACTCGACTTAGACCTCATGTGATTGGTCATCAACTGTCCAACCCCGAGCCCCAGATTCCTACCTTAGAACTGGCACAGTTCCCTGCAGCAGTACCAGAAATCAAATTCCTCCCCTGGGGAGTCCCTAATACCACTCTGACACCAACTTGCACCAGGATAGGTTCATATGACATCCTGATGACAAGGAAACAGCAACAACTGTTGCTAAGGGCATGTTGCCCTACCTCTTCACCTAATGATGAGATGAAATTACACCCCATTCAATGATCTGTGCAAAAATCAAGATCACTAATTACAGAAGACTGACTCCAACAACCACCACTGAGCAAAACTTTTCCTGGGACCATAAAACAAAAACAAAAACAAAAACAAAAAAACTATACTAGACTTTTTCCTAGGATCTGTGCAAAAACCAAGATCTCTAATTACAGAGGGCACTTTGACAGAACGTTTCCTAGGACCATAAAGGAAGACCTTGAGGTTTGACAATGAACATGTCCAGAGCCTGTAATCGGACCCATTACAGTATGCTTCAAGGATGAAGACACCCTGTATCTGTTAGGCCAAGGGAATTCCTTTCTAATTTCCCAACACTTACTGTGCCTATGCAAAAACAAACAAACAAACAAAAACTTGCCACATCAGCTCCTCCCCTTTTTTCTTTTTCTTTTTTCTTCTTTTAAATTTGTATTTATAACTTCTAGACAGGTTCTATTGCCATCTTTCTTTTCTTTTTATTTAACAGAACCATAGAACATGAATCATCTTGTTGTGTCTCATATTTTTATGGCTTCCTACAAATTGAGAAAAAAAATTGGATGGTATCAGGGGCATAGTGGTCTTACGAGCATTGAGTGGAAATAAAAAATGATCAAGCCTAAAAACCCAACCCAAAGTCAGCGACAACAGAATCAAGAGACCCAAACTACAACAATCTATACAAAAAAGGAACCTGTTATGCTAGCAACCCAGAGGGCTAAGTGTGGAGGTATGGGATGCATGCTGGGAACAGTAGCAGAGGGAGGTCGACACAGGTGGTTGGAATGGTCCTAATTAACTGTCATTATATACCTTAAATATGTGAAAGATTTGTAAAAAAATAAAATAAAATAAAATAAAATAAGCAACAACTATTTGGTGTCACGGATGAAACTAAGCACATAAATTATGGTTTTCATTCTTATTTGAATATTTATCTCTAGTATAAGTCACTCAAACATTAAGTAATTATATGCTGAGTGAATCAAGGTATCAGGCTCATGGCTCAGTGATAACTTCTAAGAGAAGGTGATACTTAACTATTTTTAGAAAAGAATAACATTTCAGTCTGAGGAAATAGCATGCATATTTGAATCCACTATAAGTCAGCAGAATATGTTAGGAATATTCTGTTAATATTAAAAACAAAACAGGGCCAGAGCAATAGCACAGTGGTAGGGTGTTTGCTTGCACACAGCTGACCCTGGATAGATCCAGGTTCAATCCCTGGTATCCCATATGGTCCCCTGAACCTGCCAGGTTCTATTTCTGAATGCATAGCCAGGTGTAACTCCTGAGCACCACCTGGTGTGACTCAAAAAAAAAAAGATTAGAGTAAAAAATGCCACTGTGGAAATTAAAAAAAAAAAAAAATATATATATATATATATATATATATATATATATATATTAACAAAGTCTATCTTCTTGATGAAACTGAAACAGACTTCTGTTCTCAACTCCTCTTTCTTCTATCTGACCTGCTTAGACCCAGGAGAGAAAGAATCCTGTTGAATCTATTCATGGAAACCCCCCTCATATGATTGCTGATCCATTTCTTTATCTCTTCATCCTCACCTTCTTCAGCATGATCCAATTCAGTCTAGTTAGCAAGAACCCCTTGATGTTTCTACTTGATAATTTATATCCACTTATATTCATCTTGTTCCTTCACTATAACTTCCCAGTAGTCCTTGTTTTATTCAAAGTTGAGCCCAATCTTCCTTTTTTATACTGTAAAAGAAGATAAAAATTGTCACTTTAATTTTTAAAATTTTTAAATAAAATATCACTTGCCATCTTTAATAAATGTCAACAAAATGAAAAAGAAATGAGGTTTAAGAAAGATTTGCCCAGTTCAGAGAAATAACTTAATAGACTGAGCATAAGCTTTGCATACAGAAGGCTCAGGTTTAATACCCAGAACTATATGACCCCTCAAAACTGTGAAGAGTAACTTCTGAGCACTGATTGAGGAGTATCCCTTGAGTTCTGCCAGGTTTGTCCCCAAAACAAAAATTAAAATGTTATAATGTGTATATGGGAGGCAAATAAAAAAATTGGGAGGCAAGTGTTAGGTAAAGATCATTTAAGAGAGGACTGGTAAAATAGTACAGCAAGTATTATGTTGCCCTGCATATTGCTCTCCCCACATAGATCCCTGACATACACATGGCCTCCTTAGCACTGCCAATAATAAACCCTGAGTACAGGACTTGGTACCTGGCTATAGTCCATTAAGTACTTGCTAACTGAGTCAATCAACTAATTTATTTCTAAACATCTAAGCTATAAAATTGATGGTACTCACTATTTAAAATTTTTTAATTTAGACCCAGGAGCCCTTAAAGGGTAAGCTTTTCTTGCCTTTCTCCTATATTAGGTCAGTGCAGTCCCATAAAATAGATGACTATTGAGCAACAGAAATATATTCATCCATTTCTCTCATTTCAGGATCTTGGTAATTCCAAAATGGTATTTTCACTGTCTGGAAAAGACCTACTAACTGTCTGGTTCTTAGGTCACCTTTTTCTAATTGTATTCTTAGATATCAGAAGTTTTTTTACAAGAATAATATCAAAATAGTGTGCCTGTAATTTTAAATTTGTTGACAATTACGTGAGACTAGTGCTTTTATTCATTTTTATATTACTTCTAGGTCTAACAGAGATTAGGTAATGTAAATTTAGGTGTATTACTCAGGAGACATTGACCCTAATTTTGAATGTATAATGTTTTACCACCAAGTCCACTCATGTTGATCATTCAGTATCTTCATGTCTTATTCCCTGTCTTCTCACCTGTTCTATTTAAAATGGTTTACTCAATACCACGGCAAATTTAAATCAAAATGTCATGTCTTTGAAGACTTCAAGTTTGGACTATCTATAACTTTAACTGAACTAAAATAATATGTCTTACAGACTAAATTATGGAATCATTTAGATATTTGAAGAACATAAATTTGCTGGATGACTCTAAAATCCTGTGCCATGGATGCTCATCTCCTAAATTTCTGACTAAAAGTGACATTTTTCAGCACTATCGATTGTTTTGTTCCCACTTCCAGATCAATGACTATCATCTCAAATGAAAATTAGGCAAAAAGAATGAAGGCAAAGTATGACATAAATGTCAGGAAAAAATGATTATGTAACTATTTCAGATGACAGTTATATTTGTTATATATATTTTAGCAATACTAGGTGTACATAGTTATAATCTCTATTATTCTTCAAAATAGCTTAATTTTTTTGTTTGTCTTTGGGCCACACTCTGAAGGACTCAAGAATTACTCTTGACTCTATACTTAAGAATAACTTCTGGCAGTGCTTAAGGAACCATATAAAATGGAACCTGTGATGGCCTCATGCAAGGCAAACATCTCCCTGCTATACTATCACTCTGGCCCAGCTTAATTTTTTATAGCCTTTTCATTAGATTTATAAGACAAATATGCATGTTGGACATATAAAATTATATATAACTGATTTAGCACAATGTGAACTGATTTACATATTGGTTATCCTCTTTGATATATTTATACTCAAGGCTATTTAAGAGAAAGAACTTTTATACTTTCTGTAGTTTCCATTTAATATCAAATTAATCTTATATTTTTAAATATTTTATAAACTGTCTTTCATTTGTCCTGTTGTGTGAATACTATATATATTTATGGTTTTTATAGAGTAAAATACTACTTAATATTAAAATATTATTGAAAGTGATAGATTTATTCAGACAGATTGAGTTTTGTATGCATGGATAAGAACTGCTCATAATTATGAGTTAATATAACATTTAAAAACTCAGTATTAGGGGGCCAGAGAGATAGCATGGAGGTAGGCCTTTTGTCTCTCATGCAGAAGGATGGTGGTTTGAATCCCAGCATCCCATATGGTCCTCCTAGCCTGCCAGGAGCTATTTCTGAGCATAGAGCCAGGAGTAACCCCAGAGCACTGCCAGGTGTGACCCAAAAACAAAACAAAACAAAAAGTCAGTCTTAGTTATCATCAATTTATTTGTTTATCAATGCTTTATTTTTTCTTTGATTTGCGGCTTTTGGCCACACCTGGCAGTTCTAGAGGGTGATTCTTTTTTTTTTTTTTAACTATTTATTGATTGATTGACTGGTTTTGGGGCCACACCCAGAGGTGCTCAGGGGTTACTCCTGACTCAGAACTCAGAAATTGCCCTAGCAGGCTGGGGGACTATATGGGATGCTGGGCATCAAACCGGGTTCATCCTGGGTTGGCTGCAGGCAAGGCAAATGCCCCACCCATGTGATATCTCTCCAGCCCCTAGAGAGTGAATCTTGATTCTCTACTCAGGGTTGACCTCTGTGAACTATGCAGCAACAAGGATAAAATGTGTCAGCCACATGCAATCCTGTACCTTAATGCCTGTACCATTACTAGAGTTTAAAGAGAAATTTATTTTATATTGTAAAGCCTAAAACTCTTAATTAGCCTATTTTTATGATCATGTGAAATATCAGAATAATCAATTTTATCACATATTTTATTTTAGTGCACTCATTAAGATAATGACAAGAATTGGAAAATAATAAATTGTTCCATATTCTTGTTCTACATTTGGAGTTTGTCATTTTAAGTACAATGTGTCTCAGAATTTTTCTGGTAGAGTCTGATGTTATTGAGACCTTCAGAATTCTTGGATCTTGGTGCCTATAAAACTCAAGTCTAGGAAATTCCTCTTTATGATTTTTTAACATACTATTCATACAGCAAACTTGGTAGCTTCTTATATTGTTGCTCTTTTCCTCATCCCATAGTTCTTTGGTAGGCTGTTCCTTTCTTTTCAGATTATTTTCTCTTCTATATTTTCTAAGAATTTCCTCTGTCTCATCTTGAAGCTCCTTGATCTTTTACGAAGCTGACAGTAACCTACTGTTTAGACTTTCTATTGAGATGTTTTCGTTTTCGTTTTTTTTTTTTTTTTTTCATTTTAATTTGTCTTGTTTTGAGGGGAGCTCATACAGTGATGCTCTGGTTCTGCATTTAGGGATAATTCCTGGTCGGGCTAAGAGAATAAAGTGGGATGTCAGGGATTGAACCCATGTCATTCACATGAGAGCTTCAATGATGTTTTAAGAATAACTGTCAAGGGGGCATAGTGATAGCATAGTTGGTAGGGAACTTACTTTGCATGCAGCTGATTAGGGTTCAATCCCCGGCATCTCATATGGTCCCCTGAGCCTTCCAGGAGTGATTTCTGAGTGTAGAATCAGGATTAACCCCTGAATACAGCCAGATGTGGCAAAAAAAAAAAACTTTAGGTTTTTAGCAAACAATTATCTACTTCTTGTTTCAGTCTACTTTTTAAATATATTTTTATTTAAACACCTTGATTACATACATGATTGTGTTGTTTGGGTTTCAGTCGTGTAAAGAACACCACCATCACCAGTGCAACATTCCCATCAACAATGTCCCAAATCTCCCTGCTCCCCACCCAACCCCCACCTATACTCTACACAGGCTTTCTATTTCCTTCATACATTCTCGTTATTAGGATAGTTCGAAATGTAGTTATTTCTCTAACAAAACTCATCACTCTTTGTGGTGAGCTTCATGAGGTGACCTGTAACTTCCAGCCCTTCCCTCTTTTGTGTCTGAAAATTATTATTGCAAGAATGTCTTTCATTTTTCTTAAAACCCATAGATGAGTGAGACCATTCTGTGTTTTTCTCTCTCTCTCTCTGACTTATTTCACTCAGCAAAATAGATTCCATGTACATCCACGTATAGGAAAATTTCATGACTTTATCTCTCCTGACAGCTGTGTAATATTCCATTGTGTATATGTATCACAGTTTCTTTAGCCATTCGTCTGTTGAAAGGCATCTTGGTTGTTTCCATAGTCTTGTTATGGTAAATAGTGCTGCAATGAATATAGGTGTAAGGAAGGGGTTTTTGTTTTTGTTTTTGTTTTTTGTTTTTGGGCCACATCCGGCGATGCTCAGGGGTTACTCCTGGCAGTCTGCTCAGAAATAGCTCCTGGCAGGCACGGGGGACCATATGGGACACCGGGATTCGAACCAACCACCTTTGGTCCTGGATCGGCTGCTTGCAAGGCAAATGCCTCTGTGCTATCTCTCCGGGCCCAGGAAGGGGTTTTTGTATTATATTTTTGTGTTCCTAGGCTATATTCCTAGGAGTGGTATAGCTGGATCATATGGGAGCTCGATTTCCAGTTTTTGGAGGAATCTCCATATCGCTTTCCATAAAGGTTGAACTAGACGGCATTCCCACCAGCAGTGGATAAGAGTTCCTTTCTCTCCACATCCCTGCCAACACTGTTTATTCTCATTCTTTGTGATGTGTGCCAATCTCTGTGGTGTGAGGTGGTGTCTCATCGTTGTTTTGATTTGCATCTCTCTGATGATTAGTGATGTGGAGCATTTTTTCATATGTCTTTTGGCCATTTGTATTTCTTCTTTGTCAAAGTGTCTGTCCACTTCTTCTCCCCATTTTTTGATGGGATTAGATGTTTTTTTCTTGTAAAGTTCTGTCAGTGCCTTGTATATTTTGGAGATTAGCCCCTTATCTGATGGGTATTGGCTGAATAGTTTCTCCCATTCAATGGGTGGCTCTTGTATCTTGGGCACTATTTCCTTTGAGGAGCAGAAGCTTCTCAGCTTAATATATTCCCATCTGTTAATCTCTGCTTTCACTTGCTTAGAGAGTGCAGTTTTCTCCTTGAAGATGCCTGTAGTCTCAATGTCCTGGAGTGTTTTGCCTACATGTTGTTCTATATATCTTATGGGGTCTGATATCGAGGTCTTTAATCCATTTGGATTTTACCTTTTATACATGAGGTTAACTGGGGGTCTAAGTTCAATTTTTTGCAAGTCGCTAGCCAGTTTTGCCAACACCACTTGTTGAAGATGCTTTCTTTGCTCTATTTAGGATTTCTTGCTTGTTTATCAAAAATTAGGTGACTGTAAGTCTGTGGAACATTCTCAGAGTATTCAAGCCTATTCCACTGATCTGACGGCCTGTCTTTATTCCAATACCATGCTGTTTTGATAACTATCGCTTTGTAGTAAAGTTTAAAGTTGGGGAAAGTAATTCCTCCCATATTCTTTTTCCCAATGATTGCTTTAGCTATTCTAGAGTGTTTATTGTTCCAAATGAATTTCAAAAGTTCTGATCCACTTCTTTGAAGAATATCATGTGAATACAATGCTTTGGGGAGTATTGCCATTTTAATAATGTTAATACTGCCAATCCATGAGCAGGGTATGTGTTTCCATTTCCGCGTGTCCTCTCTTATTTCTTGGAGCAGAATTTTATAGTTTTCTTTAATAGGTCCTTCACATTTTTAGTCAAGTTGATTCTTAGATATTTGAGTTTGTGTGGCACTATTGTGAATGGGATTGTTTTCTTAATGTCCATTTCTTTCTCATTACTATTGGTGTATAGGAAGGCCATTAATTTTTGTGTGTTAATTTTGTAGCCTGCCACCTTGCTATATGAGTCTAGTGTTTCTAGAAGCTATTTGGTAGAGTCTTTAGGGTTCTCTAAGTAGAGTATCATGTCATCTGCAAACAGCGAGAGCTTGACTTCTTCCTCCCTATCTGGATTTCCTTGGTATCTTTTTCTTGCCTAATCACTATAGCGAGTACTTCCAGTGCTATGTTGAATAGGAGTGGTGAGAGAGGACAGCCTCGTCTTCTACCAGAATTTAGAGGGAAAGCTTTTAGTTTTTCTCCATTTAGGATAATATTTGCCACTGGCTTGTCGTAGATGGCTAAACTATATTCAGAAAGGTTACTTTCATTCCCATCTTGCTGAGAGTTTTGATCAAGAATAGGTGTTGGACCTTATCAAATGCTTTCTCTGCATCTATTGATATAATCATGTGATTTTTATTTTTCTTGTTATTGATGTTGTGTATTATGTTGACAGATTTATGGATGTTAAACCATCCTTGCATTCCTGGGATGAAACCTACTTGGTCATAGTGGATGATCTTCTTAATGAGATATTGAATCCTATTTGCCAGGATATTGTTGAGGATATTTGCATCTGCATTCATCAACGATATTGGTGTGTACTTTTCTTTTTTCATAGCATCTCTGTCTGGTTTAGGTCAAGGTGATGTTGGCTTCATAAAAGCTATTTGAAAGTGTTCCCGTTTCTTCGATTTCATGAAAGTGTCTTGCCATGATTGGTAGTAGTTCCTCTTGAAAGGTTTGAAAGAATTCATTAGTGAATCCATCTGGGCCTGGGCTTTTGTTTTTGGGCAGACTTTTGATTACTGTCTTAATTTCCTCAATAGTGATGGGGTTGTTTAGATATGCTACATCCTCTTCATTCAACCGTGGAAGATTAAGAGTCTAAGAATTTATTCATTTCTTCCAGGTTCTCATTATTAGTGGCATAGAGTTTCTCAAAGTAGTTTCTGATTAGCCTTTGAATCTCTGCCATATCAGTAGTGATCTCTCCTTTTTCATTCCTAATATGAGTTATCAAGTTTCTCTCTCTCTTTCTTTGTTAGTTTTGTTTATTTTTTTCAAAGAATCCACTTCTGCTTTCGTTGATCTTTTGGATGTTTTTTGGTTTTCCACTTCATTGATTTCTGCTCTTCAGCTTTGTTATTTCCTTCTGTCTCTCTATTTTTGGTTCCTTTTGTTGAGACTTTCTAATTCTATGAGTTGCATCATTAAGCTATTCAGGTATGCCCCTTCTTCTTTCTTGATGTGTGCTTGCAAAGCTATAAATTTTTCTCTCAGTACCACTTTTGCTGTGTCCCATAAGTTCTGATAGTTTATGGCTCTATTGTCATTTGTTTCCAGGAAGGTTTTGGTTTCTTCTTTGATTTTATCTCAGACCCACTGGTTATTCAGTACTAGGCTGTTTAACTTCCAGGTATTAAAGTTTTTCTTTTGTGTCCCTTTGTAGTTCACATATAATTTCAGGGCCTTGTGGTCAGCGAAGGTAGCCTGCAAAATTTCTATCCACTTGATATTATGGAGGTATGTTTTATGTGCTAACATGTAGTCTGTCCTGGAGAATGTCCCATGTACATTAGAGAAGAATGTGTATCCAGGTTTGGGGGAGGGTATCTTTTATATATATATATATATATATATATATATATATATATATATATATATATATATATATATATATATCTACTAGGCCTCTTTCTTCCATTTCTCTTTTCAGGTCTAGTACATTCTTGTTGGGTTTCTGTTTGGTTGACCTATCAAGTGTTTCGTGTTGAGGTTTCCCACAATTATTGTGTTGTTATTGATACTATTTTTCAAATTTGTCAACAATTGTATTATTGTATATTTTGCTGGCCCATCATTCAGTGCATATATGTTTAGGAGAGTGATTTCTTCCTGCTGTACAAATCCCTTGATTAATACAAAATGTCCATCTTTGTCCCTTATAACTGAGTATAAAGTATATATTTCCTGAGTATAAAGTTTGCATCATCTGATATTAGTATGGCAACTCCAGCTGTTTTGTGGGTGTGGTTTGTTTGGATCATTTTCCTCCAGCCTTTTATTTTGAGTCTATGCTTGTTCTGACTATTCAGGTGTGTTTCTTGTAGGCAGCAGAAGGTTGGGTTGAGTTTTTTTTGATCCATTTAGCCACACTGTGTCTCTTAACTGGTACAATACTCCTTTGACATTGAAAGAAAGAATTGTCCTGAGATTTAGTGCCATTTTTTCTATCGAAGTTTGGTGTCTCTTGGTCAGTCTTGTCTTAAAGTAGGTCTTTCAGTTTGTCTTTTAAGACTGGTTTTAAGTCTGTAAAGTTTCTGAGATGTTGTTTGTTTGTGAAACCATGTATTCTTCCTTTAAACCTGAAAGTGAGTTTTGCTGGATGCAGTATTCTAGGCGAAGCATTAATTTCATTGAGTTTTGTCACTATGTCCCACCACTGCCTTCTGGCCTTGAGTGTTTCCGGTGACAGGTCTCCAGTAAATCTCAAGGATGTTCCCTTGAATGTAATTTCTTTTTTTAATCTTGCTGCGTTCAGAATTCTGTCTCTATCTATGGGACTCGTCATTGTGACTAGGATGTGTCTTGGGTGTTTTTTCTGGGGTCTCTTTTACTCGGTACTCTTCGGGCATGCAGGATTTGATCACATGTATTCTTTAGTTCTGGTAGTTTCTGTTTAATGATGTTCTTGACCGTGATTCTTCCTGGAGATTTTCTTCCTGGGTCTCTGGGACTCCAGTGATTCTTAAGTTGTTTCTGTTGAGCTTATCATGGACTTCTATTTTCATCTGTTCCCATTCTTTGAATAATTTTTCATTGCTTGATCATTTGCGTTAAGGTTTTTTTCCAGTCTCTTCTGCTGTATGAAGTTGTTATTCATCTCATCTTCCAGTGTACTAATTTTATCCTCAGCTGCTGTTAACCCATGGGAAAGCTCATCCATGTTTTTCTTCAATTCATCTACTGAGTTTTTCAGACCCGTTATTTGACCTAAAATTTCAGTTTGCAGTTTTCTCATTTCTATGTTCATATTCTCTTTATTCTTATTAGTGTTCTCTTCTATACATTCTATACATGTTCTTCATATATCTTCCATATTTCGACTCTAAACTCCTTATCTGAGAGTCTGACTAGTCAGTTGGCCATGTTCTGGTCATCTGAGTTGCCATCTTCATTCTCTATATCTGGCGCTGGCCTGCATTGTTTCCCAATTGTCACACTTGTATTGTGGGTTTTTCTACGTGTTGTGGTTGTATTCATTGGCTAAATGAGGAGCGTGGCCGTGTGCTCTCCTCTGGCTCCTCCCTTTCTCAGAGTGTAAACTCACCTCGAGGGAAGGCTAGTTATTCGTAGATGAACCACACACAGGATGAAATCAGGCCGAGAATGCAGCACAGTACAGAAGACAAGCAGATAGGGGTGCTGGCATCTGAGTTCCAGCAGAGCTCAGCGGCTTCCCCTTTCTGGGTGTGTAAACTCACCTCCAGGGAAGGCTAGCTGTCTGCAGATGAGCCACACACAGGATGAAATCAGGCCGAGAATGCAGCACAACACAGAAGACAGGCAGATGGGGTGCTGGCAGCAGAGTTCCTTCAGTCTACTTCTATGGCATGGAGGTCCTCCAGGGTCATGCCCAGCATGGGGATCTTCACAGATATAGCAGGAATAATCAGGAGATCATGTAGTGCTGGAGTTGAACACATTGTGTTCTAGCCACTCTCCTATCCCCCAGGCCTCTCAAGTAACAGCTTTTGCTTGATGCTCAAATGGATAGATGGCTAGAAAGCAGATTTCAACTAAAATAAAAGACACCAAGAATTTCTTATATAGACTCAGCTTCTATTTACATTGAGTTCACACCAAGGATTAGATCCTTTAAGTATTAAGCCAGGACTGGAGAGATAGCAGTAGTGCCTTTTCCTTGTATGCAGCTGATCCAGGACAGACGTTGGTTTGAATCCTGACATCCCATATGGTCCCAGTGCCTGCCAAGAGCAACTTGTGAGTGCAGAGCCAAGAGTAACCCCTAAGTGTCACCAGGTGTGACTCAAAAATAAAATCAAAAGAAGGGAGGGGAGAATTAAGTCATCCTTGATAACCAAGAATTAGAATGAGATTTACAATAAAGTGAATGGAAATGTTCTTCCAGGGTAAACATTCCTAGGAAGGAACCAAGGACCTTCCTTCCTCAAGGAGAATCAGTTTACTGATGGCCAGAGGAGGGAGCTATTCACAGTAGCAGATTTAGGATTTTATTTATTTATTTATTTATTTTTTTTAATTTTTACCAATATACTATGACTTACCAAGTTGTTTACAATAGAGTTGCTTTGGGCATACAATGTTCCAACACTGGTGTCCCCTTTTCTCCACCATTACTCCCAGGTTCTCCTTAACCTCTGCAACCTCCTAATAATGACTTTATTTCATGTTACTTGCTTATTCCAATAAAACTTAAAGGAGCGGAAAATAGAATTATCAGGAAATAATTCAATAAAAGTCAATTTGTAATGATTGGTTGTTATGTTTTTGACCTTTCTCAATCCAGTAGTGAATAATCATACACACCATTATTGAGTGCCATACTCAATGTCACATGTTGGGAGCTTGTCCTGTCCTTTAAAGGAGCTCTTTTTTTTTTATTTTGTTTTGTTTTATTTTTGAGCCATACCCAGTAATGCTTAGGGTTTACTCCTGGCTCTACACTAAGGGGTCATTCTTAGCAGTGCTTGGGGAACCATGTGGAATGCCAGGAAGTGCACGGCAAATTCCCTACCTGCTATGCTCTAAATCTGGTCCTTAAAAGAGCTTTTTTAATGCTTCTTGAAAAACTTAAAGGCTATGATTTCCTTGAGTAGTTTTGGGGTTTTACCTGTGCAGATGCTCCAGGCTCTGCTACCCTCCAGTCCAGAGCATGATGCTAAGCCATCAACCCCTTGACATTCTAAATTATTTTTTCTTTGAACTAATTTTTTCTAATGGGACAATTTTATTGTTTCTTTATAATGCTTACAGCTACTTTTTTTTTGAGCCACATCCTCAATGCTCAGAAGTTACTTGTGGCTCTGCACCCAGAAATTGCTCCTGGCAAGCTCAGGGGGGCATATGGGATGCCAGCGATCAAACCTGGGTCTATCCCAGGTTGGCCACATGCAAGGCAAATGCCCTACCACTGTGCAATTGCTCTGACCTTACAGCTACTTTTTGTGCTATTTCTAGTTGTTCTCAAATAACAAGGAAATTTAAATTAGTAGTTTGGAGCATTCATAGGCAATTTTCTCCTCGACAACTCTTGTTTCTTTGGATTGTCCTGATGAATGAACAGGGAAGCATGAGTTGGGTCTTTTTCAACAACAGCCATCCAGGTGAACAGATCTTTGGCATAAGCTTTGCTGGTTTTAAAATTCATTTTCATAAAAGCAAGTACAATATGCTCATTTAACTCTTCAAGTTCTTTCCATAGTTTGTTTCTGTTTTTGTCCCACTAAAACTCTGGTATTCACTTTCTTTGTGAATATTCTTGGGAAGAGTTTTTTATTACCAATTTCAAAAACTTAGAATTTCTTCTTTCACCCCCCTGGGAATCATGTATAGAAAATATTTCTTGCCATTTTGGAAAATATTTAGAAATCTTAGAAAATATTTCTCTAGTATATTAAGCAATGTTTTCTTTCCCTTAAAGATTCTGATTTAGGATAGCAATCATAGTTTCTTTTTCTTGCCTTTGAGTTTTTGCCCAAGGTCAAGTTTTCTGTCAAAATATAGGTTTTCTTTTTGTCCATTTATTTATTTGTTTGGGGGTCACACTCAGGGATTTTTGGGGTGACTATGGCTCTACACTCAGAATTACCCTTGGAGGTGCTCAAGGGGGACACATGAGGGCCAGGGATCAAACCTTGGCCAGCTTCATGCAAAGCAAGCATCCTACCCTTTGTCCTATCTCTTAAGTTTGTCCTATCTCTTGTCCCAATAGATGCTTTTATTTTTGTTGTTCTTTGTTTGTTTGTTTGTTTTGGGCCACACCCAGCAGCAGCACTCAGGGGTTACTCCTGGTTCTGCACTCAGAAATTACTCCTGGCAGGCTCTTGGAACCATATGAGATGCCGGAGATCAAACCTAGATCAGTTGTGTACAAAACAAGAGCACCCTGCCACTATGATATTGCTGAGCACAGAGACAGGAGTAAGTCCTGAGCACAGCTAAGTGTGGCCCCCAAACAAATCATCTGCCTAAGGAATTAATACAAAATAGAAGGCTGATGTCAATATTTTTCAGGTGAATGCTATAGCTCACAGAGCCATTAGCATTCTCCCATTCTTTTGGTAGGACAGGTGGAAGTTCTAAAATTAACAATGAGCTGGATACTGGTGCTATTTCAGCTAAATAGGTAGTGCAGTAAAGACAAAACATTAAAGATATAGACGAATGCTGTACAATCTGATGGAGATTAAAAGAAAAAATGCTGCCTTTTTGGTTTAGCAATTGAAGCAGATTAAAAGATAATGTAATAGAAATACTCCACCTTAAAGATAAGTCAAATGCAGGTCATTGAGCACAAGAATACAGAAACGTTTCATGATATTTTTTAAATAGATTTTAGGAGTTGGAGCTGTGGCGCAGGAGTAAGGCATTTGCCTTGCATTCAGCTGACCAAGGATGGACAGTGGTTCAATTCCCCAGAGTCCCATATGGTTCCCCAAACCAGGAGCAATTTCTGAATGCATAGCCAGGAGTAACCCCTGAGCATCACTGGGTGTGGCCCCAAAAAATGAATTTTAGGGTCAAGGAGGTAGATCAAGGATAAGGGTGTCATTTTGCATTCATGAGGACAGGGCTCAATTCTTTGTACCACATGGTGCAGGCTGTGGTTCCCAAACAAAACAAAAACTAATATGGACCAAGGGCATAACATTTGAGTAGTCAAATATATGCCTTACATGCATAAAACCTGGTTTTAGGCCCAGCATCATAGTGGAAAAATTTTAAATTTTATAGATGAAAAAATATATATGTATAAAATCTAAAGAAAGTGTATCTATATTGCTTTACTATTATTATTCTTAGTTTATTAACAATTTTGATATCACTGAACTATATATGATGATTGCTTTAAAAAGAATTAACCAAAAAAAGAATTAACCAAGATATTACAGTACTGTAATTGTTAGAAATTTTTTAAGTATTTACAAAAGCAAATGTCTATTTTTATTTCAAGAACTTATTGTGCCTAGAAACTTGAAGAGATATGAGAAAATACAATCCCACTAAAGTGATATCTCTAGATAAATGTATGTATAATATAGGTATGCATATATAAAATGTATATATGCATATACATATAGATATGTGTATATGCTCTATAGCATACTAAGCAAAGATATTCTAGAATTATTAAGCAATATACATGACATAAATATATATATACTGTGAAATCTGCAGTTATATATCACTGCAAATTTTTTTGCCTTTTTATGAACAAGTTTTATAACCTAACATGAGCCATCTGTCACTGAGAATGACACTTCCATAAATTTGAGCATGTCTATCTATATCCACTTGGATTTAAGAAACATATCTTGATGATTCATGTATGTGTAATAAAGATAACTTAGATAAAGTGACCACTCTATGAAAGCCCACAAATAAAGCAAATCTAATATCTCATATAAGAATCAACATGAAAAGATGAATATGGAGAGTATTATGCTGAGCTAAATGAGTCAGAGGGAAAGGAATAAATATAGAATAATGACATTTATTTGTGAGATATAAAACAAAAAATAGTATGGTATTAATATGGTGTTAATAGCCAGAGACAATAGAGACCAGAGCCAGGAAGACCAGTCCTGGTAGGAAGCATGCCACAAATAGCAGGGGAGTGCGGCTAGAACAAAGAAATGATCACCATGACAATGAGCATTGAAAATAATCACTTTGGACAAGAAATGAGTGCTGAAAGGAGATAAAGTGATATGCATGATACCCCTTCAGCAAGAATACAACAAACCAGTGTCTAAAAAGTAAAGAGAGAGAGAGAGAGAGAGAGAGAGAGAGAGAAGTAAAAGTATCTGCCCTTGAGGGGAGGATAGGAGGGTAACTGGGGTCACTGGTGATAGGAATGTGGACTAATGAAGGGTGTTGTATATTGTCTGAGTGAAACTCAATAATCAAAACCTTTGTAATTGTGATGAAGAAGAAGAAGAAGAAGAAGAAGAAGAAGAAGAAGAAGAAGAAGAAGAAGAAGAAGAAGAAGAAGAAGAAGAAGAAGAAGAAGAAGAAGAAGAAGAAGAAGAAGAAGAACCACTGTATTATAAACAACCTTAAAACCAGGTGGTTAGGGACCAGAATGATAGCACAACAGTAGGGCATTCGCCATGCATGCAGTCGATCCAGGACGTATGGTGGTTCAAATCCCAGTGTCCCATATGGTCCCCCAAGCCAGGAGCGATTTTAGAAATCGCACATAGCCAGGAGTAACCCCTGAGTCTCACCGGGTGTGGCCCTAAAACAAACAAAAAAAAAACCATGGTGTTTACATTTTATTTTATTTTATTTTATTTGGTTTTGGGGCCAAACCCAGTGAGACTCAGGGGTTACTCCTGGCTATGCACTCAAAAAACTGCTCCTGGCTTTGGGGACCATATGGGACGCCGGGGAATGAAGCCAGGTCTCTCCTTGGCAGCTACATGCAAGGCAAATGCCCTACCAGCCCCAGAACCATGGTGTTTAAATAGTTACCTTAAAAATAATTTTTAAAAGTGGGGCTGGAGCGATCACAGTGGTAGGGCATTTGCCTTGCAGGCAGCAGATCTAGGATGAACTGTGGTTAGATCTGGGCATCCGTATAATCCAGAGCCAGCAGGAGTGATTTCTGAGCCTACGAACAATCCCTGAGTGCCACCAGTGTGGACCCCCCCAAAAAAAATAAATAAATAATAAATCCATGTGAAAAGTTATTTTTACATGAAGAAAATTGTCCTATTGACATGATAGGAGTCAGCCCTAAAAAGAAAACATAAATAGGTTTGTAATCATCATTTTTAAGCTTATTCATGCATATACACTTTTTGCCAAATATTTGGGAATTATATGATGCCTAACAAAAAGTACTTTACTTTTTGATACATGCTCAATAATTGGGAACATTGGTGGAGGTAAGTTGTGAAGGAATTGATGTAGGAATACTATATGAATAAATTCAATCAATAAACTCAATCAGAAATCATTGCCACAATTGTGAAAAGTGGTAGTAGTTGGCTTTTTCCTTATATTAGTAACTTCCGACTTTTTGATGCTTTGCAGATAAAACATAAAGCAAGCAGAAGCATCAGTTTCATAAACACCCAGTGCAGGTCTCACTGATCTATGCAGCATTCTAAAGACATTACAGATGTTTTTCTCTCTGTATTCTCACAACCACTCAAGCTGTTATTCTTATTTGATGAGCTTAAAATCACTGGTGCTTATAGAGAAAAATGAAAGAATTACCATGGCTAAAGAAATGGTAAGTTGCAGAATTGGAGAGTTCCACTTTAAAAACTTTGGGATGATGAGATTAGAATAATTTAAAACAAGCATACTCAAGTGTCACCCCATGCAACTGTCCTGAACTGGGACAAGAGCAATAGTACAGTGAGTAGGGTGTTTGCATTGCACACAGCTGATCCCTGGCATCCCCAAAGATTTCCAGCATTCCAGGAGTAAGCCCTGAGCACCACAGGTGTGGCACAAGAAGCCAAAACAAGCAAAGAAATAAGAAATAAATAAATATGGTGAGTTCAGTTAGAAAAATAACTATACTGACAACTATCATGTCAAGGTAGTGAGTGAGAGAAATAGAATGCCTGTCTTGAATACAGACAGGGAGTGGGAGAAGAGGGAGATGGGAGGCATTGGTGGTGGGAACGTTGCACTGGTGAAGAGAGTTCTTTTTTATAACTAAAACTCCACTACAAACATGTTTATAATCATGGTGCTTAAATAAAGATATTAATAAAATAGAAAAACATCATAATAAATTTTATGTTAAATATGCATTTGTATTTACCACTTTGGGGGAAGTCTTTGTGCAGATCTATAAAATAAATAATTTTTTTACTGCTCTGAAAAAAGAGAAAAGAAAAAAAGAAAATATAAATGTCCTGAGCATTTTATTACCTACATTTGTGTTATTATCTAGGTTTGTTGCTCCCTCTGGTGGAAGCCCTGAAAAGTTAGGGGAAATGAAGTTCAGTGCCTAAGTTAAAGGAGCAAGTTCCTCATATTCTTTTCTTGTTTGTTTGTTTTGGGGCCACACCTGTAACGCTCAGGGGTTATCCTGGTTATGCACTCAGAAATTGCTCCTGGTTTAGGGGAACTTATGGGACACCTGAGATAAAACCCAGGTCCATCCTGGGTCAGCGGCTTGCTAGGCAAATAAATGCCTTAGCGCTGTGCCACCGCTCTGGCCCCAGTTCCTCATATTCTAAGTTTTCAAGCTTCCTTTCCCTCAACCCTAGCCTGATAAGGGTAAGACTATTGAAATGTTCAGATAGAATAAATTCTTGCTCTTCCCTGAAGCTGTCAGAAGCTATCAAATCTCAAAGCTCTTCAACTAAGGCTTTGCCTCTAGTCCTCACTGGCCTTCTTAGGAAGGTGACTAAGGTGACAAGAGATTATACATATCTGTTCATTTGGGTTTTGTTGCTTGTTTGCTTTATTGTGTTTCGTTTTGTTTTGAGGGAAAGTCTCAGCTGTGTTCAGGCTGACTTCTAGCTCTGTGCCCAGGGATCACTCCTGAAGGTTCTGAGATCGAACACAGATTGGCCACTTGCAATGAAATCATCTACCTGCTTGCTTGCACCTATTTTATGTTCTTTTATCTTGGAGAGAGAACATGATCTCCTGTGTAGGTCTAGACAAGTGAAGTTTCACTGATCTCATCCACTGGCATTGCTGTTTCTGCTCTTTCATCTTTTTACCATCCATCATTTTCTCCCCACTTGCCAATTCTACTTTATTCTCCAAGATAAGAAAATGAATCTTTAAAAATACTGAAATGTTTTTACTTCAAATTAAAAATAGATTCACTTCAAGCATTATTAGGATTAGCACTTAAAGCATTATGTTGCTGGGGCCGGAGCTATAGTACAACAGTCCGGTGTTTGCCTTGCAGGAGGCCAACCCAGGATAGACCTAAGTTCAACTCCTGGCATCCCATATGGTCACCCGAGGCTGCCAGAATTAATTTCTGAGCACAGAGCCAGGAGTAATCCTTGAGTGCTGCTGGGTGTGGCCCACCCCACCCCCAAATTATGTTGCTATGATTGAAAGTTAATTAGGCACTGGATATGCTTTAAATCATTGCTGTCTCTAATACCATTTCCACTTCCATACCACTTTTTTTTTTTTTTTTTTTTGGTCACACCGGGCAGCGCTCAGGGGCTACTCCTGGCTCTATGCTCAGAAATTGGAAATTGCCCCCAGCAGGCTTGGGGGACCATATGGGACTCCAAGATTTGAACCACCATTCTTCTGCAAGCAAACGCCCTACCGCTGTGCTAAATCTCCAGCCCTTCCATACCACTTTTGAAGTTTCTGGAAAACAATTTTCTTTTCTTCTTTTTCTTTTGTTTATGCTGGTTTGGTTTTTTGGGCCATACCTGGTAGTGTTCAGGACTTACTTACTCCTTTCTCTGCCCTCAAGGATCATTCCTGGTGGCTTCAAGGGGGTCCCTAAAATCTCTAATTCCTGGAGATTGAATTCAAATACAAGACAAATGCCATACCCATTGTACTATTTCCCTGACCCTCTTTATAAAACAATTCTTAATAGATTTGCCTATTTCACTAAAAAGATAGTACTTATTTTAAGAAAAACAAACAGAATACAAAGATTTCTTTTTTTTCTTCACTGTAGTAAAGTAACTGCAAAGGGTTTAGCATTCTCTGTGAATTCACACAATAATTCACTAGTAGCTTTATACAAAAACCACACATTTCCTCATCTCTGTCTCAGGACAATGGAAACATGAGGGAACAAACACAAAATTCTACTCATCACTCTTTTTTACTATTCATTCCTCTTATTGGAAATAATTTCTTGAGCCTGGTGTGATAGTACAGTGGTAGGGCCTTGCACGTGGCCTACGTAGGACCCCCAGCCTGCCAAGAGTAATTTCTGAGCTCATAGCCAGGAATAAACCCTGGCGCCAGGTGTGGCCCCCAAAACACACACACACACACACACACACACACACACACACTACTCTCACCATTTCTGACTACATGTTGCTTACACTTCTTGTGTTTCCATTTGTTTTCTTCACAAAGGAGCAAACTAAAAACTACAGTGTTGTAAGAGCACCATCTTGTGGTATTGAGCTGCTTGCATTTTGAGATAGAATTTAGGGAAAAGAACTGTTGAACAATTGAGTCAGATTATGAATTAAAAAAAATATGTATCATAGTAAGTATAAAAATACTAATACCTGTAGCTATTCATTCTTCCTTAAGATATCATAGTTTTGTGATCCTATCAATACCAATCTATCTTGGCCCAAGGGTTAGTTCTTTTTTTGCTTTTTTTTTTAGAATAAAAAAAAAATTTTTTTTTTTTTTTTGTTTTTTGGGTTACACCCGGCTGTGCTCAGGGGTTACTCCTGGCTCTCCTGGATCAGAAATCACTCCTGGCAGGCTCGGGAACCATAGTGGATGCCGGGATTCGAACCACCGACCTTTTGCATGTAAAGCAAACGCTCTACCTCCATGCTATCTCTCCAACCCCGAATAGAATATTTTTCATCTCAAATTAATTTATTTAAAAAATGTATCACATAGTTGACATAACTGATCATAATACATTTGTTTCAGGATGATAGAAAGCAAAGTTATTAAAAATAGAAAGAAAACAGGAGCCAGAGAGATAGCATGGAGGTAGGGAATTTGCCTTACATCCAGAAAGACGATGGTTAGAATCCCAGCATCCCATATAGTCCCCCATGCCTGCCAGGGATGATTTCTGAGCACAGAGCCAGGACTAACCCTGAGCACTGCTGAGTGTGACCCTCCAAACCCAAATAGAAAGAAAATAGAAAAACTGGAATTCCCTGCTTTTTCAATAAAGATGGAATTGTTTTAACAGGAGAAAAAAAGAAAATAGAAAAACTGAAACATAGTAAAATGATAATAATATGGAAAAAGGAAAGAAAAGTTCATTAGCAAGTATATTCATGAAAATTATTGTATCTGCAGTGAAGCCATTATTACAATAGCAGAGGAATAGTAAGATTCCCTCTCTCCCTTTTTTTTAGCTAGGAGATACAAGAATACACTAAAAAAATGTGTGTGTGTATGTGTGTGTGTGTGTGTGTGTGTGTGTGTGTGTGTGTGTGTGTGGCAGTTGTTTGCATAGGCACAGCAAAATATGGGAGAAATGGAAAGGAAAAGCCTATAAGAAGGGATACCTTACCCATGAAGCACTCTGGCATAAGACCAACTCCAGGCTCTAGGCACACGAGGTTGTTCAATCATTGTCGATGGTGCCGGTAAGATCCTTCATTGTCACAGTTGTTGTTGTCAGGTTTCTGTAGTTATAAGTCCTGGTTTCTGTACAGATTATATGTAAAGTCTAGTGATGTATAGCATCTTCTGGTTTTATCTCACCATTAGGTAAGAATGCAGAGAATCATGTTTTAAGAAGCAGATTGTTGCTGTTACAAAGTCGTCAGGGGTCCCTAAGGACCCTCTTTGGAGTAAGTCGATGCCATGGCAATAGAAGAACCTTCCTTGGTAGCTTTTTTTATTCCTGGTGATGCTGTAGAAAAGTGTAGAGAAAGGTAGATCTTTAAATGCAGCAAGAAAAGCCTCTTCAACAAGTGGTGTTGGCACAACTGTTTAGCCTCTTGCAAAAAAGCAAACTCAAACCCCCAATTAACATCATGTATGAAGGTAAAATCCAAATTGATTAAAGGTCTTGATATCAGACCTGAAACCACAAGATATATAGAACAACACGTAGGTAAAAACACTCCATGACATTGAGACTAAAGGCATCTTTTTTTTTCTTGCCCTCCCACTCGCCCCTAAAGGCATCTTTAAGGAAGAAATAGCACTCTCCAAACAAGTAGAAGCAGAGATGAACATGGGAATATATTAAGCTGAAAAACTTCTGCACCTCAAAGAAAATAGTGCCCAGGATACAAGAACCACCCACTGAGTGGGAGAAACTATTCACCTAGTACCCATCAGATAAGGGGCTAATATCCAAAATATACAAGGCACAGAACTTTACAAGAAAAAATCATCTATTCCATCAAAATATGGGGAGAAGAAATGAACAGACACTTTGTCAAAGAAGAAATACAAATGGTCAAAAGGCACATGAAAAAAATGCTCCATAACACTAATCATCAGGGAGATGCAAATCAAAACAACTATGAGGTACCATCTCACACCACAGAGATTTGTACACATCACAAAGAATGAGAACAAGTGGTTCTGGTGGGGATGTGGAGAAAAAGGAACTCTTATTCACTGCTGGTGGGAATGCCATCTAGTCTAACCTTTATGGAAAGCAATATGGAGATTCCTCCAAAAACTGGAAATTGAGCTCCCATACAATCCAACTATACCACTCTTAGGGATATACCCTAGGAACACAAAAATACAATGCAAAAATTCCTTCCTCACACCTATATTCATTGCAGCACTATTTACAATAGCCAGGCTCTGGAAACAACCAAGATGCCCTTCAACAGATGAATAGCTAAAGAAACTGTGGTACATATACATAATGGAATATTATGCAGCTCTCAGGAGAGATGAAGTCATGAAATTTTCCTATATATGGATGTCCATGGAATCTATTATGCTGAGTGAAATAAACCAGAGGGAGAGAGATAGACGCAGAATAGTCTGACTCATCTATGAGTTTAAGAAAAAGAAAAGACATTTTTTGCAATAATCCTCAGAGACAAAGAGAGTAGGGCTGGAAGGTCCAGCTCATGACACAAAGTTCATCACAAAGAGTGGTGAGTACAGTTAGAGAAATAACTACTCTGAGAACTATCATAACAATGTGAATGAATGAGGGAAGTAGAAAGCCTATCTAGAGTACAGGCAGAGGTGGGGTGGGGAGGAGGGAGATTTAGGACATTGATGGGGATGTTGCACTGGTGAAGAGGGGTGTTCTTTACATGATTGAAACCCAAGTACAATCATATTTGTAATCAAGGTGTTTAAATAAAGATATTATTTAAAAAAAGAAAAGTATAGTTGTTTTGCAGATGGTATCCATGGTTCAGGCGTGAATGGTCAATTTCCGATCTACTGATGTCTCATCCAAGTCACTATGCCAAGTGTTCAGGTGTAAGACACCACTGCAATATAAAATTTGTATGTCCCAATCTTTTTAGATAAGAACTAGTTTGCATATGTAAACTTTTCCTTATTTTAATGTGCTTGTGTGGAGAGGAACAATGCCACAAGGTATTACTGGTGTATGTGGGGGCCAAAGTAACAAGGTCAACAATCTCCTTAATCAATTTCTGAAATGAGCTCTAAATAAAGAGTTATCTACTAGAATTTCATACTAAACAGATTCTGAGGGTGTGGGGAAATTGCTGCTACATCCTGCAGCACTCAGGGGTTACTCTGAGCTCAGAAATCACTCCTGGCAGGCTCAGGGGATCATATGGGATGTCAGGGACCGAACTTGGGTTCGTCCAGGATCGACAGCATGCAACGCAAATGCCCTATCACTGTACTTTGGGCCCAGTTTTTTTTTCTAAAGAACAGACAACCAGTATAATTATTTTCTGGTTAATTAATTTATAGGTCTCATTGTACTGCTGAAACAAACACCAATTTACTTTTTTTTTTTTTTTTGGTTTGGTTTGGTTTGTTTGGTTTTGGTTTTGGTTTTGAACATACCCCAAACCAGGGATTTGCTCAGAGATTACTTCTGGCTTTGTGCTCAGCAATCACTCCTACAGGTGATGAGACCATATAGGATGTCAAGGATAGAACCCAGGTCACCGGTTTACAGTAAATCAAGTGTCCTACACACTGTACTATCTATGTGGCCCCTAGAACAATAATTTTAAGATATTTGAAGTTTGACTGTAGATAGAGAACCTTGTTTCCAAGACTCACAGATTTGACAATTGGCAAAAAGGCCCAAATATACAACAGGGAACTTCCAGTGATATCATTTCTTCACAATGTGGCTGTCTCAATGGAGACCTGCTCACAATAGACTTTCTCAGTCTGTAGTCTTAGGGAGAGGAAGAAAGCTAGACATCCAAATGGCTTTTTATAGTCTTGTTTCAGAAGTAACATGCCATCACTTCTCAGAGCAAACCAGATATTCTATAGGAGGAAATGGACACAAATGAAAGTAAACACCAACAGGTTGGGAGGGATTATTGGGAGACATTTTAGACTCACACAATGTGTCCTCTGCCTGTTCTTCCCCAATCTACATACCTCTCATATGAGAAATACACATCCTCTCCTCTCCCTAAGAGAGGAAAATCTCATCCCTTAAAGATTCAGCTCAAAATCCAGAATTTCATGACTTAATAGGTCATGCTGTGACAAATTTTCCTTAGGAATGAATTTCCCTAAAATTATAATTCCTTAACTATGGTTATATCTAAGCTCCCAATAATCCAATGTAGACAAGCTTGTTTAAACAGAGACATAAGCCAAGTCTAGAACCTAACAAGGAGGCCCATGTTGGTCATTTCTAGTCAACACTGGACATAATAGAGGTGCTTGACAGGGTGATTTAACAAGGGAAACGTGAAAGCCAAGGGGGTATTAGAAATGTCATATATTGTGGTACAATGCAAACTAATAATGACTTTATAAAAAAAAACAGCTAAGCAGTTAGCTTGAAAAAAAAAAACTGTTAAACACAGTACACAAAGCTCCCTGGGCCCATGCACACTTCATCCTCATTTCCACTCTTGAGATGTGGAATTTTCTACTTGTGTGTTGTATTATGTACAGGGGCTCTCTCTAACTTTGCAGAAGATTGTGTTCTCTCTTGAGTGTGTTATTCTCTCCCTTTCTTATCCTTCTCTCTGTTCCCTCAGTACATTCCAATAAAACCTGTTTGACTTATAAAAAACGGCATTAAATGCACCTTATGCTTCAGCAATTCTACTGCAAACAGACACACAAATAACTAAAGCATACATTCAGACAAACTTGCATAAGAATTTATAGAAACATTATTTTTGATGACCCCAAAGTGAATATAACCCAAATAGCTATCACAAACGGATTAAAAACACATGTGGTATGTCATTATAGTGGAATAGCATTCTATTGGAATAAGGAATGAAATACTCATGCTGCAAGATGAAGGAAGTTTGAAAACAATAGGTTGAGCAAAATATATCTCCAAATACAAAGAAACATCTATTTTATGATTCCATTTATCTATGTCTAGAATAGGTAAAATTCTACAGAGACAGAAAAATAAATGCATGCCAGAGGCTGAGGGTACTTAGGAATAGAATTATAGGATATCTTTTTCAGGGTGGTAACAGTTTTGTGGACTTACATAGTAGTTGGAAATGGTTGCCAATTTAGGGTATATACTAAAAAGGCCTACAGTTTTTTATTTTAAATATGTGAATTTCATGATTGAGATGGTAAAAATCTAGCCATATCAGTGATTATATTAAATAAAAAGTACATAGATTGTATCAATTACAAGGTATAAAATATAATATTTTATTTTATTGAAACCATTGTGATTTACAGAGTCCTTCATAGTTGGATTTCAGACATACAATGAATAAGGACCAATTCCACCACCAGTGTTGACCTCCCTTCATCTATGATCCCAAATGCATCTCATACCACCACACTTTCTCCCCTGGTTTGCCAGTATAGCATGCTCATTTAAATTTAGATAGTTTGGGTCTCTTGATTCTATTTTTGTTGAGTTTGGTGTGGGTATTTAATTCTGTCCTTTTTATCTCCACCAATGCACCTGAGACCAAATGGTCCCTGGCCCCTATCCTTTCTCCCCCTCTTAATTTTATAGAAAAGTGCAGAAATATGAAGTAAAACAAAGTAATGTGTGTCTCAAGGTTCTATAAAAAAAATGGCAGGAGTCCCTATCTAAAAGATAAAAATGGGGTAGCAGATTTTTTTCATAGGCACAGCAAAAGTTGGGAAAATAGAAAAAACCTTTGGCCTAAAAACAGGGTGTCCCTACCTATGAAGCATACTGCCATAATCTCAACTGTAGTAGGCTCTGGATATACTAAGTTGTCTAACCCTAAAGTCTTTCTTCATGGTCTCAGGAAATATTTTCCTCAATCATCGTTGTCACAGTCAGGTTTTGGTAGTTAGAGATCTTGGTTTTTGCACAAATCCTATGTTGAGGTCAGGGCGTTTTCTGGTTTAATTTCACCATTAAGTGGCAAGGTAGGAAATGTGCTCTGAAAGCAAGTTGTTATGTTTCCAAATCATCAGCATGTCATATGAACCTACCCTGGAGCAAGGGCAGCATTAGGGTCTTTCCTGATAGAAGTCCAATTCCTGTTGCTGATGCAGAAAACCATGTCTGTTCCAAAAATAGGATTGAAGGTCAGGGGTTAATGGCTGATGTCTTATTGAATAAAGCCTAAGTCAAGTTACTATGAAAATGTTCTGGGTAAAAGCCCCCCATGCAATAAAAAAAAAAAAAAAAACTTTCTATCCCTATTAGATAAGAACTTCTTTCTATTCATAAGATTTTCCCCATTTTGATATGCCTATGCAAAAAGGAATAATCCCACAGGATACTGGTGCATTTGGGGGTAAAAATAACCAGCTAAACAATACCTATGACCTAGTTTTAACATGTACTCAGAACCCAATAGACACTTATCTACTAGAAAATTTTTACTAAACAAGTCCAAAAAAGAGGTGGGGAAAACTACATCTACATAAGAATTTTATCCATTAGGGAAATACTCCTAAAGAAATATACAAAACAATACATATCCCCTTTAAGTCCTAAAAATAGTCTGGAGGTGGAATAAAATCTGGAGCACAGCTTGTTCTTGCAACTTGTTCTTCTGGGGTCTGAAATATGGCTTGCAACAGTCAAGGATCAGGAAATGTCCTCAACAGAGGGTCTAATATAATATTTTAAACAAAAAAAAAGCTATATACTGTCTAGAATAAACAAACTTAACTTTAAATTAAAAATAAAAAATAAATTAGGATTGCTTTCCTATGTGGGATATAGAGAGATATTGTATGAGAATAACAAATGAATAAAGACAATAGAACTAAATGTGGCAGGATGGCTGTGGTACAATTAAGAGGGAACCTTGAGAAAATGACAGAGGAAGTGGACACTGGAAGAGGGCATAGTGTTTGGAATATATGAAACACAATCACTAACAGTATTATAAATTATGGTGCTTTATATAAAATATTAGATCAAATATATATACAAATAGTTATTAAACCAATATATTTCAATGAAATCTACAAAACTTAAGCTGAACAAAAAAAATGTAGGGATATGGAAGTTGGTACAGGGGTAAGTAAAGCACATGCAGTGAATATTCCAGTCAGATCCCTGGCCCCACCTGGTCTTATGAACATCACCAGACACATTCTTGAGGGTCACTTAATCTCCTCTGGCTGGAACTATACAGATCCTCAAGGCCCATGAAGTGACCTTGGAAATCTCTGGCACACCAGGGCTCAAGTAGCACTGCATCCTCAGGATCTTGAATTAAACTACTGCCTCATTGACAGATTCACGGGGAGAAGTCTCAGGCTTCCTGAGCACCACTTGAGAAAATCCTACCTCCTCAAAAAAGAGTTACACAGAAATAGATGGAATATATATATTATGCCAACAACAACTTTAAAAAGAAAAAGAAAAGCTAAGGTAATTTCTTTAATATTAAATGATATAAATCCCAGGGCAAAGATATATGCCCAGGAATTTAAAGGCCACATGCGAATAAGTAAGGGAAGTTCTACCAATAACCCCTGAGCACTGCTGTGTGTGGCCCCCAAAATATAAAACTAAACAACAACAATAGCAGAAACAAAAGAAAAACCTAGCAGGTTATTTGAAAAGTTGTAAACCTCTCTTTGCTCTGATCAGTATAAGTAATGAAAAAAATGAAAAAAAAAAAAAGAAACAACCAGAATTTACTATTATTCGTACTGAAGGAATGTATAATCTAGAACAATAAATGATTTGGCAAATTGTGATCCTTGTATACATTTGTTTTGTTTTTGTTTTGATTTGTTTTGGTTTTTTTTTTGATGCTATAATATATGAAGAATTCAGTAACTAAGAATTGAGTAACTATCCCTTTCTTTCAGTGAAATTTTTTTTCTTAATTTTGCATCATAACTCAGCTGTGCTTAGGGTTTATTCCTGTTTCTGTGTTCATGGTTGATTTCTTACTGGGCTCTATGACCTTATTTTGTGTTGGGGAGGGGAAGTTAAACCTGGGTCGGCCAATAAAGTCAGTATCTTACATTGTGCTGGGGAAATTAAACCTGGCAGCAAGTACCTTTAAAATGGCCAAAAAAAAATTCTTTGGAAAAATGTAAAGATCTCATGCAATTGTTATGCATAGAGAAAAAAGACAAGGAAAAAGAAGATGTAAATATCAAAATTCTTGGCTCTAGATTCCAGAACTGAGATTATCCAGAACTGAGAATATCCAGTAAGGGTGTGGGGAGAAGGAGGGTTTTGGGTGCTGAGTGGTGGTGAGGTAAGATAACTGTACCTCAAAGAGTTAAACATTAACACTATTGTAAAAATGTGATCTAGGGGCTGGAGTGGTGGCGCAAGGAGTATGGCGCCTGCCTTGCAAGTGCTAACCTAGGACCAACCGTGGTTTGATGTCCTGAGCGTCATCGGGTATAGCCCAAAAGCCAAAAACCAAAACCAAAAAAAAAAAAAAAAGTGACCTAAACTAGAATACCTGAGATTTTGAAAATAAAATTTCAATGGAATTAGTTTGGAGTGGTGGGGGACTCAGAAAGGGACCTTAAACATTGCGCAGAGATGTTAACAATGGTGACGGCTGTGGGCTTGAAACACTGTATACCTTAAATTCTATTTTTGGTAGTCTTGTCATCAATGGTGCCTAAATAAAACTTGGAAGAAGAAAAGGGTTAACCGAGAATAACCATAAATCTATCTTTAAAAATGAATTTAGAAGCTCCCCAAAAGAGGGCAAGAAAATCTAGCTTCAGCTCCAGGTCCCTGGAAAATTCAAGCAAACAGTAAACAAAGAAATCCCCATTCTACATAAACATACAGAAAATCAAAAAGAGGGGCTGGAGCGGTGGCGCAGCAGTAGGGCATTGGCCTTTCATGGCTGATCCAGAATAGACCGCTGTTCAATTCCCCCGCATCCCATATGGTTCCCTGAGCCAGGAGCAATTTCTGAGCGCATAGCCAGGAGTAACCCCTAAGCGTCTCAGAATGTAGCTCCAAAACAAACAAAAAAGAAAAAGAAAAGAAAAGAAAAAAGAAGAGAATATATCTCAAAGTATAACTCGAGCATTGTAAGAAAGAGAGCAGTATCTTTCAGAAGCAAAAATTCTTTATCTTGAGGGGGCACACCCAGGGGCACTCAGGGGATACTCCCAGCTCTGCACTCAGAAATTACTCCTGGCAGACTCAGGGGGCCATATGGAATGCTGGAGATAGAACCCAGTTTAGCCACGTGCAAAGCAAACACCAAACCCCCTGTGTTATTGTTCCAGCTCCAATGAAGCAAAAATTCTTTTGGTGGGGGTGGTGGGTGGGATGGGGAAGAAGCAAAAATTCTTAACTAAAGTGTAGCTAATTAAGTCTAACAATATATAAAACTAGAGCTTTCCAGTAGCAATTTTTGAGCACAGAGCCAGAGTAACCCCTTAGCGCTACCGAGTGTGACCCCAAAACCAATATATATAATATTATATTAATAAAGACTGAAATAAAGGTGCATTTCCAGATCATTTGTGTAGAAATCTGATATTCTTCCATAACTTTTTATTAAAAATACTATTTACAGTATCATTAAGATATGCAACAATGACACATTGGACAGAGGTGCAGAACAAGTACCAAAAAATCATTGCAAAGAAGAAATTTGAGAAGAAAAAAAAACAAAGTAGAAAAAGGTATTAGTGGAAAAACAAATTAAATGGCCCTCAGATGTCAAGATTTAGAAAGTATGGCAGAGACAAATAGATCAATTAAATAGAACAGATCTGCACTACTTCCCTTGTTTATGCTCATTGGGTCATGAATTGGTTCAATAAATAAGTTTATTTTGTCAATAAATGATACCGGAACCAGGGGACAGAGAAGTCCCTTTATCAGCTGCGGATGTGTATATTCTAAAGTATGTGGATGCCTGAAAACACATTATACTCAACCCTAAATATGCTGTTTTTCTCTTTTGTTGGTCAAACTCCTTGCTCTGTAGTCAGGGATTACCGTATTTTCCGACGTATAAGACGACTTTTGAAACGAAAAAAAAGTCAGCCAAAAATCGGGGATCATCTTATACGCCGAGTTTATCTCGAAAAACATTTCGATATGCCACTAAACAAAAATTGTCTCGATATTGCCATCAAACGAATTTTTAACTCGATCCTGCACCAATCACTACAAGGCTGCCTTTCTAACTCAGCCAATCCAAGCAGGCTTTTGATGCATGCAAATTAGACAATGTTCTGGACCCGAATCCTGCTCAGATCGGCCAGAGTTAGAGAGGAAGTCTATTACAGTATAACCTTTGGACCTTTACTTGTGATTGGCTCACAGTTGCAGCATAGGAACATGCTGTCTGATACAGCGAATATAGGCCTAACCCTATGTTTTAACTGTAAAAATTAAGGGGTCGTCTTATACGCCGGAAAATACGGTACTACTTATAGTGCTCAGGCTCATATGTGGTACTGGAGATGGAATTCTATTTGGCTGAGTGCAAAGAAAGTGACTTAACCTCTGTACTCCTGTACTATCTCTCTGGTCTATATTTATTTGTGTGTATCCAACTTACAAACTAGACAGTTAGAGATCTATGAAAACATGGAATATATATAATATAACATATAATTATAACTAGATAGTTACTATATGTAATTGCTATATGTAATTGCTATAATATTATTATATGTAATTGTTAACTAGATATAAGATCTATGAAAACAGACATAGTAAGAAATTAATACTTCAATAAAATCAAATTTAGTTTATTAATACTCTTTAGAGTATTAGGTGAATGTGGCTTCACATTATATTACTATAATTATATTTTATGAACATATTTATTTATAAGTATATGTATTTATACATATAATTATATTATTTAATATTTTCTACCCATTGACTGGGATGGCATGCCATTGACATAACTGAAATGATTTTCAACTGAAAGATGTCATTACAGAGCCGGAGTGATAGCACAGCAGTTGGGCGTTTGCTTTGCATGTGGCCAACCTGGGTGGCTGACCTGGGATGGACTTGGGTTCAATCCCCAGCATCCAATATGTTCTCCTCAGCCTGCCAGGAGCAATTTCTGAGTTATAGCCAGGAGTAACCCTTGAGCACTGCAATGTGTGACAAAACAACAACAAAAAAAGGTGTGATTACTACATTCATTTCAGTCCATAGCTCCCATAAATATTCAAAATCTGCCAATGGCTAAAACAAATATGAAATTGAAACTTAAACTTACAGAAGTTCTCTATGCACTTAGGCTAGTCAGACATTTTTTTACATTTGTTTATATATTTTAAACTTATTTAAAGAAAATGCATCACATAGTTGACAATTGATCATATAATTTTGTTTCCAGATAAGTGGAATCAAAGTTATTTAAAAAAGGAAAAATAAAAGAAAGAGGATAAAGTTAAAAAAAGAAAATAGAAACAGTATAGTAGCAAACACATTTGTGGAAATTATGTATTGTATTTTCGATGAAACCGTTCATGTAATGGCTGAATGGTCAGTAAGCTCTTGTTAACTGTCTATTCTGTTAAGTTGGTGTGGTCTGATAAGGATGAAAGCATTGAACAAATAAAGTTGTCCAGAGGAACAGGAGCAATACCACAGCAGGTAGGGCTTTTGCCTACCATCTGACCAACCTGGGTTTGATCACATATAGTCTTCCAAGCCTGCAAGGAGTGAATTCTGAGTGCAGAGCCAGGTGTAACCCATGAGCATCACCAGGTGTGGCCCAAGCTCATCCCCTCAATAACTAAATAAAAAAATAAAATCAAGTTGTCCAGAGTTTAACAGCACACTCTACTAATATCATGGACTTTAGGGAAGGTAGCTATACTCACCATTATACCACCAACTATGAACTTTAGGGGCATGTACTCAGCTGCCAGGGCTCCTGGAATGAAGAAAATATGAGAAGGATGCCGCATTCACTCCAAATAGCCCTGGTGATATCAGCCCCCAAACCAGCGTACCTGAAGTTTGGTCAGATTGATGTTCCCAAAAATAATTGTAGAGGGACCGGAGCAAGGCATAGGGGTAGGACGTTTGCCTTGCACACTGCTGACCCAGAATGAACCCCTGGTGTCCCAAATAGTTCCCCAAGTCAGGAGCAATTTCTGAGCACATAAAAAAAGTAATTGTAGAGGGTCAGTAGAGGGAAAATAGCAATAGCAATTTTAAGTGATGGAGGCAGCAGTCATGGCTTTGGCAGAGTAGAGCTTGGCCCATGCTCTCCTCCCTAGATGGCCTGCTTTCTTGAGCAGACTTAAGACACACCAAAGGGAACAAGTAATTGCTAATTGCTAATTTGGAAACACCAAAATCACTAAAAATTATGAAGACATACTTTGATACTTTGATAAAGTATAAAATTATCCAAAACATATATTTATATCAGTAAGAAAACATACAGAAAATCATTAGACTAGCTTTTTTCACCAAAAAGGGATATGAATGAAAATAATACAAGGATTCTAAACAATATAATTCATTAGAGAGATGTAAAAACATCACACAGTTTATTTATTAACGTGGTCTAAATTAAAGATTGGCTATAGTGGCGCTAGAGGTAAGGCAAGTGCTAGTGGACCGCAGTTCCATCCCCCGACATCCCATATAATCTCTCCAAGCCAGGAGCGATTTCTGAACACATAGTGCATAGCCAGGAGTTACCCCTGAGCATCAAACTGGTGTGGTCCACCAAAACAAACAAGCAAACAAACAAAAACAACAGCAAAGAAAAAGATTAGCTACATTGAGTATTAATAAGAATATACTCCTATATACTAAGAATGCAAAATGGCAGCCACATTGAGAAAAGCCTATAGTTAAGCTAAACTTTCTCTTGCCATATAATCTAGCAGTTTCCCTATTATTCATAAAATATAGCACTTATACTTTTATAATATGGTTATGACACCTGGGGCTAGAGAAATATGAGTAGGGCACTTGCCTTGTATAAAACTGACCTGAGTTCAATCCCTAGCATCCCATATGGTCCCAAGTAACAACAGAAGTTAATGTCTGACAGCAGAGCCCTTATTGCAGGGGATAGCCCTGACCCCTTCACCCCCAAAATATTTACTATAGGCACCTTTATTTTGAATAACAAGATTTGGAGCTGGGGAAGATCAAAAAACCAGTTAGTGACATATGATCTGAATTATGCATTTTTGTGCTTAGGCTGCATCCAGGTGGGACTTAGGAGCAGTGGTTTGGGTGTTGGAGCTATTTGGAAGGCAAAAGTTAAATAGTGCCAGGGATCCAATCTTTGCCTACTGCAATTAAATATTAGGTTAGCTCTTTGAACTATCTCCTCAGTTGTAGCAGAAGCCTCAAACCCCAATCCCAGGGCATGGAGGGACATAGATATAGAAGCAAACATTGACGCAGGAAATAATCCACACACGGTTAAGGGGACAAAACAGATTCAGGAATTTTCACACGCAAACCCTCTGCTCCTAAGAAGCAGATAGATAGCTCAGTGGTGGAAAAACCTAAACTGAGAGTGGTCTCTCCCTGAGACATGGGGTCTTTTTTAGGAAGCATAAGAACACACCCTTGGGTAGAGAACAGGTGTCTAAGGCACCAAACCAAAGGATGTTTCCATCCAAAGATGCTCCCAACCAATGAGTAACAGGCATATCCTGAATAGCATGGAACCTGGTTAACACAACAGTGCCAAAACATTGCTCATGAAAACGATGTGTGCATGAAGTGGGTGAATCTCAGTGAAAGTAGCTGAATACATTTTTTATTCCATTTATGTAAAATATTAAAACAGGTTTTACTAACCTACAGTTATGAATCAGTGATTACTTGAGGGAGAGATGATAATATTATCAATGGTAGGGCTGGAGCTATAATACAGTGGGTTGGGTCTTTGTCTTGAATGTGGCAGAACAGAGTTCTATCCCCAGAATCCCATATGGTCCCCTGAGTCTTCCAGGAGTGATTTCTGAGTGCAGACCAGGAGTAACCCCAGAATGTGACTAGGTGTGGCCCCCAAAACAACAAAAATAACCAAAACAAAGCAACATATAAAAAACTCCCCAAAGATTACCAATGGACTAAAAAAGGGGGTCTAGTGATTGTTTCTCTTATAGTGTATGTGAAAACATTCCAAGTATAATTCCCATTATCTTAATTTTACCTCAAGAATGTGGCTTAAAGAAAAAGATGGGAGGGTATTCTGGAGAGATGTTTAATCTCCAGCATCCTATATGGTTCCAACCACTGCCAGGAGTAATTCCTGAACACTGCTGGGTATGGTCACAATAACAAACCAAAAAAAAAAAAAAAAACTTAATGTACTGCTTTATACTATTAGTCAAAATATTTCTTTACATCCTTCTGAGCTATGTTAAAATAAAGGGCAAAGTGCTAAAACATCTGAATCAGGGGTCTCAAACTCACAGCCCGCGGGCCATTTGCAGCCCTCCGTACAACATTTTGTGGCCCTGCCCTAGAGGAATCTTTTAGTTTTGTTTTGTTTTAGTTGTTTGGGTCACAACCCCCAATGTTCAAGGCTTACTACTGACTTTGCACTCGAAGGTCACCCTGACTTTACCTCCTGCGGCCCCCAGGTAAATTGAGTTTGAGACCCCTGGCTGAAGTGGAACCTAAAGTAATTAGAATTGCCTTTGTTGGAATTCAAATTTAACTTTCCCATTCATAATTAAAACATGCAATAATAATTAAAACAGAATGGTTTAATAGTCATTAAAACAAAGACAAACTCTCAGATCAATGGAATAAACTTGAGTATTCTGAGACTGACTCCCAAAATACAACCAATTAATCTTTGATAAAGGGGCAAGAAATTCCAAGTGGAGCAAAGAAAGTCTCTTCGACAAGTGGTGTTGGGAAAACTGGTCAGTCAAGTGCAAAAAAGTGAACTCAGATCTCTTCTTTAACCCCATGCAAAAAGGTCAAATCAAAATGGATCAAAGATCTTGATATTAGACGAGAAACCTAAGGTACATAGAGAAAAACAGGCAAAACACTATGATATTGAAACTAAAAGTATCTTCAAGGAGGAAATATCACTGTCCAAGCAAGTGGAAGCAGAGATAAATAAATGGGGCTACCTTTAACCGAGAAGCTTCTGCATTTCAGAGGAAACAGTGATAGGATGCAAAGGCCACTCACAGAATGGGAGAAACTGTTCACCCAATACACATCTGATAAAGGGCTAATATCAGAGATACAAGGGGCTGGAGAGATAGTATAGTGGTAGGGTATTTGCCTTGCATGTGGCCGAACTGGGACAGATCCCGGTTAGATATCCCATATGGTTCCCCGAGCTTGCCAGGAGTGAATTCTGAGTGCAGAGCCAGGAGTAACCCCTGAATGCTTCCAGGTGTGCCCCTCCCCTAAATAAAGATATATAGATGCTGGCAGAACCAAATAAGAAAAACACCTGGGACCGGAGAGATAGCATGGAGGTAAGGGATTTGTTTGCCTTGCATGCAGAAGGACGGCGGTTAGAATCCTGGCATCCCATATGGTCCTCTGAGCGAGCCTGCCAGGAGCGATTTCTGAGCGTAGAGCCAGGAGTAACCCCTGAGTGCTGCTAGGTGTGACCCAAAACCAAAAACAAACAAACAAAAAAATAGACAAGAAAAACATCTAACCCCATCAAAGAATGGGGAGAAGAAATGAATAGACATTTTCTCAAAGAAATACAGATGGCCAAAAGGCATATGAAAAAATGCTTAATATCACTAATCATCAGGAAGATGCAAATTATTTCACACCACAGAGAATGGCACACACCACAAAGAACAAGAACTAGTGCTGGCATGGATGTGGGGATAAAGAAACTCTCATTCACTTCTGGTGGTAGTACCATCTAGTCCAGCTTTTCTGGAAAACAATATGAATATAGCTAAAAAAAAAAAAAAGAAACCTGGAAATTGAGCTTTTTTATGATCCAACAATACTACTCCTAGGTATATACCTTGGGAACACAAAAGCAATACAGAAATGCCCTCTTCACTCCTATATTCATTGCAGCACTTATTACAGTAGGCAGAATCTGGAAGCAATCCATTTACCCAGCAACAGAGGAGTGACTACAGAAACAGTGGTATATCTACACAATAGAATACTATGCAGCTGTTAGGAAAAATGAAGTCATAAAATTTTCCTTATACATGGATGGACATGGAGAATATTATGCTGAGTGAAATGAATCAGAGAGTGGTTTATAAGGTAAATAAGACATTGTGGGGATATCTGGAGACAGTAGAGATGAGGATATTAGAAGGACCAGTCCATGGTAGGAAGATTGCCACAGAGAGCTAGTGCAGCTGAGTAGAGAAAGCTCTACTATGAAAGGGACATGTATGACACCCCTTCATTAACAGTAGTTCAAATCACAATGTTGTCAAAAAGGAGAGGGCTAGAGCAATAGCACAGCGAGCAGGACATTTGCTTTGTACAGGACCAATCAGGGTTGGGTTTGATTCCAGGCACACCATATAGTTCTAGGAGCCTGTCAGGAGTTCTGAGTGATGCTGGGTGTGCCCCCCCGTCCCCCCGCAAAAGAAGAAGGAGTGACAAGGAGAGTAAAGACAAGGCTGGTCCAGAGGCAAGAGGACATCAAGGAGGGTAAGAGGGAAACTATTGACATTGGTGGCAGCTAATGCCCACTGGTGAAGCTATTATTTTAGTCATTTTATGACTAACTCAATAATGAACTTTATCTGTGGAAAAAAAAACCTCAAAAAAATAAATTCAGCTCCTTTGACTTCTCTTGACTTCTCAGAAGTTATCTTGAGGTAGTGTTTCTCAAATAGTGGGGCGCGCCCCCGGGGGGGGGGCGTGAGGCTTCCTAAAGGGGGGTGCGTTTGACCTAGGCAAACACTGTCATAACAAGCTAAACCCTGTGTTTATGTTTCTGTATGTCTCTGGAGCTGAGAATTTCTGTGTCCGCTTCTAAAAGCTATGCATTGCAAAACGGGCTCATTGTAGCCATTTAACCAGACAACACCTCTGATTCAAAAATCAGCTCAAATATTTTATATATCTTTGTTTTGCAAGTTAAAGTTTTCTTAATAAAGATACTATTTACAGTCACGCGGGGGGGGGGTGCGAAAAATGTTTTCTTCTTCCTAGGGGGTCATGACAGAAAATAATTGAGAAGCACTGTCCTAAGGGAAAATTACAAAGGTTGAAAGAGAAAATAGGAGCACTTTTTTCACATTATTTATAATAACAAAAAATTAAAGTTTCCATATAAATCCTTACCACATTAAAAAATATCAAGTGCCTTTATGATCTATAGTTAATATATGTACTTAATATAATTTAATAATGTTATATGTGTTTAAAATGGAAGAAAAAACATTTTCTGAAAATACTTAATTAAAAAAAAAAAAAACTTTAGGGTCCGAAGTGATGGCGCAGCATAGGGCATTTGCCTTGCATGCGGCTAACCCAGACCCAAAACTACTGATGGCGGTTCGATCCCCCAGTGTCCCATATGGTCCCCCAAGCCAGGAGCGATTTCTGAGAGCATAGCCAGGAGTAACCCCTAAGCATCACCGGGTGTGGCCCCAAAAAACCCAACAACAACAACAACAACAACAACACAACACACACACACACACACACACAAAGCCCAACCAACTTTAAAATAAAGTAAAATAATCAAAATATGGGCTTTTCCCACTAACATATTGCTAAGTATCCTTGATTGGAAAATTATGATTGTTCTAAAAATGCTCCATGCACATTCTAACCCCAGAAGCTTTTATCTAGCAGTTTATCCCCACCATCAATTAATTTCCTAGATGCTGCAAAATTCCCCTATCCCCACTTCCATTGTGCTGGCCTCATTTCATTTCTTTTAAGAGTTCAGACCCATTCCATAGGGTCAGTTCTTCAACTGTAACCTATAAATATATGTGTGTGTGTGTGTGTGTGTGTGTGTGTGTGTGTGTGTGTGTGTGTGTGTGTGTGTATGGACTCCTCTATGCTTCTCTAGTCTGTATTATACATAATCCCTGATATATTGTATATAGTTCCTATTATATGATATTCGTCAATCCCCCCTATTCATCACCTTACAAATCCTCTTCTATCCTCTTACCCTCAACCTTGATCCTTGATCTCCCCCTATTTAATCCTTTTCACCCTCAGTTCTGAACTCTTCAGGGATCAGAAACTTCACCCTACCCCAGCAAGCTGCCAGCCGACTCGCAAAGTAAAAGGACACTCTCCCAGCCTATGTCTCAACCCCAGGAAGTACCTGCAGACCCATTCTATGCGGTCCTTTTTCTCCCACCTCCCCCCACTGCAGACTGTTGCTTGCTAAGGGATCCTGAGAGACCCTCAGCTCAGGGACACTACTTGATTCCCGACTTCTATAAACCATTTCTCTCTCAGACTCCCTAAGATTACTGGATGGGATGAAACTGTGCCTGGATTCTGCACCCCCTATTTCAAAAGACTTACAGTGATTTCTATATTTCTTTTGTATGCTTCTGTAGATGTATTTTTTTAATAGTTATAATTCTTAGTGTCTATTTCCACATATGAAGGTAGCTTCCCCCATACCTGCTTTGGATCTTAGTAGTAAATTCTTGTTGAAAAGTTGTTGGGTTATGAGCTCAGGTTACAATCAGGTTGCAAAATTTGCTTAACTTGTTATTTTTATCCCCATATGCACCAGGAGTATCATGTGTGTGGCATTTTTGTGTGTTTCATTTTGCATAGACACACTAAAACGGGGAAATCTTACATATAAAAAGGAGTTCTTATCTAATACGGATGGGGAACATTTCATGTGCAGGGCTGCCTTTCACCCTGAGCATTTGTCATGGAGACTTGATTTAGGCCTCAATGATTCCAACATCGATCATCCAACCCCGAACCTCAGATCCTAATATTTTTACCAGCACAGATTATGGCACCAGCACCAGGATTTAAACTCCACCTGAGGGGGGGGGGGCAGATGCCGCCCTGGTACCAACCTGCTCCAGGGTAGGCCCATAAAACAATGAGGAAACAGAAACTTGATCAAAAGGCAGGTTGCCCTATCCCACCACCCAATGGTGAGATGAAATCAGAAGACACTGCCAAAGGATCTTTACAAGAACCATTATCTCTATTTACAAAAGACTGTCTACAACCCAGACTAACCAGAACTTCCCCCTGGGACCACAAAGATTTTATCCTAGGACCTGTACAAAAACCAAGAAAACTACACAGATGACTTTGTCAAATGCAACTGAGCAGAATTTTTTCTGGGACCGTAGACATTGGGGTTGACCAACCAACATGCCCGGAGCTTGTAGTTGGTCTTTTAACAGTATACTTCATGGGTGGAGACACCCTGTATCTCTTAGGCCAGTGGAATTTTCTTTCTAATTTCCCCCCCAACGTTAGATGTGCCTAAGCATAACAAAAAAACACACACTTGCCCCACCCCCCATTCTTTTATAGTCTAAATAGTAGCTCCAACTATTCCATAGAATCATAGAACTTGAATCACTTTGTTCTGTTTCATATTTCTATGTCATTTACAAATTGAGAAAAGAAAAGAGTGGATGGGGCCCAGGGCCAAGTGGTCTCAGGAACATTAATGGAAAAATAAAGAGGTCAGATCTAAATACCCAAGCCAAAGTCAACAAAAGAATCAAGAGACACAAACTGTAACGAGCTAAACACAAAATGGACCTTTTACACTAGTAGTCCAGGGGGTTTAGGGGTGGAGGTTTGGTATGCATGTGGGAAATAATGGAGGGAGGTCAACACTGGTGGTGGGAATGGCCCAAATTCACTGTCACTAAATACCTGAAATACAACTGTGAAAGACAATGGCCTCAATTAAAAAAAAAAAAAAAAAAAAGCAATACCCCCCAAATATGAACTCTTATTAGTACAAAATGCTCTATATTACCAAAGATAATATTTTATTTCATATCTATTTTGGAGAGGAAAATGATTTTATCTTAGGGTTTAATACAGTGCTGAACACAATTTTTTATTTCTCATCATTCTGAGATGCTTGAAGGAACCAATTCCATAAAAAAGGATTGGGAAGAACAGTGGGATCAGGAGCTTCACCCACCCAGCAGACGAACAGACTTCCCTCACATACAAAATGCTGTCAGTGCTCTTAATCACTGGTTTCCAGGGATAAGGCTTCTGAAAATAAAGCTTCACATAAACTAAGTTTATAATAAATTTTATTCACAACATACAAAAGTTCACTCTTATGTGCATATATAAGAGACATAGTGACATAGAAAAATATACAAATATTTACATACATATATATCATTAAAATGTCTTCACAAATAAGATTTCACAAAGAACAGGTTTTCAACAAGGAAACACACAGAAAATTACATGACAAAACCCTTAACATCTGGGATTAGGTATTTCAACTGGTATCACAAATAAAATCCTCAAATGCTAGGGAATGGGAAGAATGTCTAGATAAAATTATACAGCTTGACTTACTCCTTGGTCAAAGTTTAATCAGTTGTTTTTCCCTCAATCAAATATATCAAATAACTAGTCTCTTCCCTTTTTTTTCAATCACATTTAATATGAGAATTTCACTTTTTTAGTATATTACAAAATTCTTAGGAAAAATACTCCCATGTTTTAGACTGATTTCAACGTAAGATGAAAAATCATATATATTTTTACTCTTAAAGTAAAATCCAATATTTTCTAACTAATTTCGCAATCGGACACAACTGATTTAATGAGGTCACAATCGTCTTAAATTCTTCTTGCTTATCTTAGTACCAGGCAGAGGACCCATCTTATAATTGGCTTTTAGGGGGTTGCTATTTGAGCAGTCTCTGGTGGTATGATAATCACACAAACACCTTGTACAATAATCAAATCCACAGCCTTCTCGCTTGCAGGTTGCCCGTTGTAAATAACAATCATATTTTGCAGGTGAGTTGCAGCGAATACAGGCTTTAAGGCTTTCATTCTTTTTCAAAGTCTTGGCAACCTACAGAGAAAATCATGAGCAAGTTACAGTATGTGATGAATTTAGTTAAAATATGAAGAGCATGTCTAAGCCTTCCCCCAACTCCTATAAGAAAACACTAGAGTCACAATTGAGATAACACCAAAAGCTAAATGGCCTGATGTCTATTCCCTATTTGCTACATGGATCAGCTGAATACAAGCCAAGCTCTTGTTCTATTTCTCCAATGCAAAGCCTGTGGTTTAGAAAAAAAAAAAACCTTGCATTTTTAGTGTTACAAAGATCTTAGAATCACTGAATTTTCAAGAACAATGTCAAATGACATCTATTATTTCTAGCACAAAAATACATCTATTCATATTAGTTTAATGTGGTAGGGAGATTGATATTTTGTTTGCCTTTCTTTTTGGCCACATCTGGCACTGCTCAAGGATCATTCATAGTGGTTTTGGGACAATATTGGATACCCAGGATCAAACCTTGGCAGGCTGCATGCAAGGAAAGGACACCATGCACTGTATTATTGTTCGGGCCCATTTGGTGGATGAATTATGAATGATTTCTTTATAAACAATTATAAATGTATCTAAACCAACATTTTTCTGTGACTAGAATAAAGGTGACAGAAGCCCTTCTCCAACAAATTCCTATTAGAATGTTCTATTTATACAATAGAGTTCTCTATATCACAACCTCAATCTTTTTAATGCTAAATGCCCCATGTTTCAAATTTACTGATTAAAAATTACCTCAGAAAATTCATTGTGTCGACTGTAAGAATTTTTCTGACCACTTGAATTGGATAACTTGGTTCTAGCTTCTTTTTGTGGTGGAATCTGGGCTGTTGATTTCTGAACAGAAGCTAATGCAGTTCTAATCATAACATATTCTCTAGTGGAAGCATGTGGCGAAAATTTAATCTTCTTCTCCTAATTCAAAGGACGAAGATACTTTATTATATTCTGTATAATCAAGCATTTTGAAAACTTATATGTGAAAAAGGTAAATGTAAAGGAATTCTACATGCAATTTACCTACACATGCCTAAAAACCATAGCCAGCCATTTAATACCTAGTATGAAAATAGAAATTGAGACCCAGAAACTTTAAGTACACAAGAAGCAGTGTTTTATACAAGATTTCTTTATGAAGACTAAAAAACTAGGCCAGAGTGATAGCACAGCAGTAGGTGTTTGCCTTGCATGCAGCTGACCCAAGACAGACCGTGGTTCTATCCCGAGTCCTATATGGTCCCCCAAGCCAGGAGCTATTTCTGGTCACCAGGTGTACACCCCCCAACTAAAAAAAAAAAACCAAACAACCAAAAACAAAAACAACATAAACAAAAATCTTTTCTTCCTACCAACAGTAGGAGGCAATAGGTATGTTAAAGTACCATTATCAGTGCCATGGACACAAACCAACTTTTAGATTAAAATTTTTTCTGCAAATACCAGCTTATTAATAAAAAAAAAATTGAATTTGAAGAATATAAGCATTATTTATCTAGTTACACAACTGGGGCAGGAGCAATAGCACAGCACCCCAGTTCATATCCTAGCATCCCATATGGTTCCCTGAGCCTGCCAGGAGCAACTTCTGAGCGCAGAGCCAGGTGTAACCCAAAAATCAAAATAAATAAATAAATAAGTAAAGTTACATAGTGAGTAGCAACACAAATTTGGACTTAAGTCTGAACAACTTAGGCATAAGTTTTTAAATATCTAGATCTTGATTTTCAGAAATATGCCCCAAAGGAAACCATCATCTATATAAAGAACTCCCATAGGGGCTGGAGAGATAGCATGGAGGTGAGGCATTTGCCTTTCATGCAGAAGGACGGTGGTTCCAATCCTGGCATCCCCCCATATGGTCCCCTTTGCCTGCCAGGGGCGATTTCTGAGCATAGAGCCAGGAGTAACCCTTGAGCACTGCCAGGTGTGACCCCCAAAAACCAAAAAAATAAAAGAACTCCCACCATGTTGGGAATTCATACTATTTATCTAAAAACTGAAGAAGTACACACAAATGGCTATAAATTAGTTAACTGGTCAACTCCCTGCAATAGTAATTTCCTTCTGATACTCTTTGAAGATTCCATTTTTAGAGGAAACCAAGAAGTAAAAGAAATGGAGTGATGCCTGGTAAGATTCTGGCAAGCAAGCTAAATGTGCAAACATTTGTTGCCTGGGTTCTCCCTCCAAACCCTTGTGCTAGAAAACATCAACTGAAAGACTTACAGCAACTTGTTGTACTGCTTTATTATATAACTGCCACACTCCTTTATCATCTTCTAGAATCTTCTTCCAAGTTGTGCTCACTTTAGATACACTGAAAAGTAAATTATAAATTAAAATATTAGAGTTAAGATGAACAAACAATTAAAAACAGTGCCCAAAACCGTGTTAAGTGTATGGAATCAAGCTGGTCGAAAATAGAGGCATGGGATTCTATTATTTCTTTCAGGATCCTCATCAAGTGCATCTGAACAACTATCAGTAAAAATCAAGTTCCAAAGCACGTTATGTAAATAAAGTAAAACCTGTTATGTAAATTATCTCTTATGAAGGTAACCAACAACTGATCCTTAGGTCACAGAGTAATAAAGACCAATGAATGCCTTTGACAAAGAGTACTTTAAGTATTCTGAGCCAATAAACTTCCTGACATCCAGTTGAATCAATCCAACAGCTGTGAAACTATCTTCATAATCTTCATAATTATTTTGATTTTCTTGCTATGCCAGACATTAACATCTGACAAGTTACAATGCAAGTTACTGAACTCTACACTAAACAGGTTGTTTTACAAATGCTCCAATCTAATAAGCGGCTTTCTGAGAGCTTACACATGTAGTTTGAAATAACTAGGTTAAACACGTACTTCAAACTTATCTTTCATCTTAGTGGCACGTAATGGTAAAAAATATATCCCAACTCAAACAGCAACTGATCTCTTAATGCATCCTGAGGCTTCTAGCAAAAACCATCAGGGTTATATTGAAACATTCAAAGTACCATACTAATACCTACCTGATTAAGTCCATATAGTTGAGATGGGTTAAAATATGTTTTAAGAGATGTCGGAGTCCTCTGCGTAAGAGTTCACTGAGAATATCTACACAGTCTAGGCCCATTTTTCTACCAATTATATTCTGCAGTCTATTATTTCCATAGGATATAAGTTCCTTCATCTTCTCACGGTCTATTTTTGAATTTCTTTTGGCATTCTTCTTTAATGTTGAACAAACCACTTTTGCAAAATGAAGAGCTGGCAGCAAATTTTTATTGGGATACTGGCCTGGGCTTTGGGTATGTAGCAGACAAGATTGTGGACTGTCAATGATATTTTCTTCCAGGGGCAAGCTGCAGTCATCATGATCGCTGAGGTCACTTTGTTGAGAAAATGAGGAATATCCACTATCTTCATAGGGTCCTAGTGAACTGGTGTCCAAGTCTACTTTCTTTGCACTATTAAATGTTTGTTCCACGTGTTCATTTTCCTTATTATGCAGGACCTTGTTTTTTGTTTCAAGCTCTACAGTCCCAAGGCTCCTCACAATTGGAGATCCTATGTCAGATAACCTTTTACAGTCTTTCATGCATTCTTTATAGGAACCGTCCAAAGATGAAGGCAAACATGAAACCAGTTTTCCACTGTCATCAGATTTTACTAATTTCAGTCCAGAATGAACATGCTTACAGTTAAAATCACACTTCATGGTGCCTGAAAGAGGGGTGCTTTCTTCTTTATTACCTAAAAGAAAAGAACATGTTTACTTAAAAATGGCAAAATCTCCAGATACATACTTCTTTGATTTGTTTTTGTGCCATACCTGGTAGGGCTCAGGGTTACTCCTGGCTCTGCACTTAGGAGTCACTTCTATGCTCTGGAGACCATCTGGGATGCTGGGAATCGAACCCACGTCAGCCGCCAGAGTGCAAGGCAAATGCCCTACCTACTGTGCTATTACTTTGGCCCCAGACACATACTTCAATAGGAATAGATTTGATTACTTTGTATCATCCTTGTATTGTTTCACATAGCTGTGAAATTATCTGTTTATCTCTTCTTGGTGAGGGAGAAGTTGGTTTTGGGTCACAGGGCAATCAATGGCTAGGTCTCTAGCCATATCAATTTCTTTTTTTTGTTTGTTTTTTTTTTGGGTCATAGCTCAGGGGTTACTCCTGGCTGTCTGCTCAGAAATAGCTCCTGGCAGGCACGGGGGACCATATGGGACACCGGGATTCGATCGAACCACCTTTGGTCCTGGATTGGCTACTTGCAAAGCAAACACCGCTGTGCTATCTCTCCGGGCCCAAGCCATATTAATTTCTATCACTTTTACTTAGAGTAAAACCTCTCTAGCAAAAGGACAGAAAGTTACTTTAAAGGCAGATTTTTGACATTTCAATACCTAGGGCCAGAGAATGCTCTACCCAGTTTGGTCCACAACATGACTTACGGTTTCCCCCTAGAGCCACTAGGGGTCACTCCTGAGAAAACTACAAAGTGTGAGTGGCACCAGAGTTCCAGGATATAAAAGACAAAATACAAATTTCAACCTCCTAATTGACTGAAGGGCAAGTGGTTTACTCTTACTCAAAAGAGTGACAATTTCAAGAGTTTGTCTCTATTTTCCCTCAAGACTAAATATGAGTAACAAGACATTTTATCTCAGGGGATTAAAAAGATGCCATCAACAAGGACACACCTTTACGTTAATTGGTTAAAAGGGAGCCTTATCTGCTTACTGTTATTCAGGCACTGGAAAAATATTCATTACTAAACAAAACTGTTAAAAAAAAAAAGAATTTGAGATGGGAATAGTACAGGGTTTAGAACAGGGGTCTGAAACCCCTCTGTACATTTTGTGGCCCTGCCCTAGAGGAATCTTTGTTTTGTTTTATTTTAGTTGTTTGGGTCACACCCCTCAATGTTCAAGGCTTACTACTAACTTTGCACTCAAGGATCACCCCGACTTTGTCTCCTGCGGCCCGCAGGTAAATTGAGTTTGAAACCCCTGGTTTAGAACATTGTAATAAATTCAAATCCCTTGCTCCCTCTTGTGCAAATGTGACCCTGGTATATCTGTGGTTTGCAATTTCTAGGACCCTAAATTCCAGTGCCTCAATTTAAAGATGTGAATCCAACTACTAGAAAGTGAGCACTATAAATAAACTTTACAGAACCCCCTGGGGATTAGGATTATAACAACCATAATCCTAACTTCGTGTGCTTCAGCTACAAAGAGCAGCTGAGAACCTCAGCCTGAGAACCACCACTGGTTCTCACATCAACAAAGGAAATACTGGGGAGGGAAGGAATGAAGGAAAGTGAAAGGAGGGATAGAGATGTTTAAATTTAAAGATAACTATGATTCACATACAGCAGAAAAATATTTCTTATTGATACTGTATATGATAATGAATGGATCTTATTTTTGTTGCAAAAGGCTATGGAGGGATGTGGGTTAGTAATGACACGATGAAATCATTTCTATGGACTATACCCTCTCTATCCCTGCCATATAGTAGTCCATTCATTTAGCAGAAAACAAGTTTGCTTTGGATTTAATAATTGACTTTTTTTTAATTTGATTTTTGGGCCACACCTGGCAGTGCTCAGAGATTACTCCTCTGAAATTGCCTCTGGCAGGCTCAAGGGAAGATATGGGATGCTGGGGATTGAACCTGGGTCCATGGTGTGCAAGGCAAACGCCCTACCGCTGTACTATTTATTGCTCATCTCAACTAGGAACACACACACAGGGCAGTAATTTTTGCTAATTGTCTGGGTTCTCACCACTCTAAGCTCAAGTCTACCTAACACACTTCTATTTTGTCTTTGAGAGTATTACATCTCCTCTGGCTCTAAAAGATGCATTGCATTAGACTCAGAATCAGTCATTTCTTAATGAAATCATTTAATCTTTTTTTTGGTTTTTGGGTCATACCGGGCAGCGCTCAGGGGTCACTCCTGGCTCTATGCTCAGAAATCGCTCCTGGCAGGCTAGAGGGACCATATGAGATGCCAGGATTCGAACCACCATTCTTCTGCATGCAAGGCAAACGCACTACCTCCATGCTATCTCTCCAGCCCCTGAAATCATTTAATCTTAATGAAATGATTTTATCGCTTCATTACCTCATCCCTCCCACATCCCTTCAAAATGAGGTCCATTCATTATTCATATATAGTATCATAAGTAAAAAAAAAAAAAAAAAAAAAAAAAACAGGGCATAAGGAGGGCATACACTCTCCTCAAATCTGTTAGTTTTAGGGTACTCGAGTGTCTCCAGCATCTCAAATAGTACCGTGCAGGGGCAAGATAGTATATTAGGATATGAAGCTTGCAAGCAGTCAACTAGGGTTTGATCCCTGGCATCCCACCATGAATAACCCGAGCATTGCTGTGTGTCCTCAAAGTAAAAACAAACAAAAAACAAATAAAAACCCCAAAAGCTGTCCACTGCAGGGAAACTGCCATGTAGAACAGTGGAGTCTGGGTGTGTGTTAACACCCACCTTGGAATGGCTTCCATCCTAGGATCCTCTCTCACTCTACCTGCTTACAGTCAGGCTCTACTTATGGGCCCTCAGCCATTAGTTAATAGTAAACGATTTCATTTGAATGTGTTTCCTTTGTTCAGCCCATCAAGAACACTAAAAAGCAGCCAGAAACATCCCACTGGTAGTATCATCTAGTTTCCCCTGAATCAGATCCAGAGGCAAAACTAGCTCAGAGATCATGGAATGTCCTTCAGCCCCTTCCCTTTTCTCTAAAATGGAGACAGACACAAGTACTTCATGGATTCTTAATAAAGGACTCCACACACTACAGCTTCAAACCTCCCATTTACAGCCCAATGATCGGGGAAAAAAGTGGTTTTCTGGTCAGCTGGACAAAAATTTGACCTTCTATTTAGTTTTCCAAAAAGAACTAACACCTAAGACAAAAATACCAGAAATAGACTGGGGTGTTTAAAATAAAATATAAAAGCTTTACAGCAAGATTCCAGTGTAAAATAAGGAGGGTCTGTAACCTCCATATAACCAACACTCTCCGTGTGCACCAAAGCAGGCCTGGCTAGATTAGAAACTAAAGGCCTTGAAACTGCAAATCAGTTAGAGACCCTAAGAGAAAATTTTAACAAAGCCCATTTCCAATGAGCCTGTTTCATTTCCTCTCATTGAGAAAGCAAAGAAAATTTAAGGAGTCAGAGGAAAAAAGAAAGAAAGAAAGAAAGAAAACTATCTCTGTGGAAGAAGCTGGAAATAGCCATCACACCATCCAGACCCCTAATGGATACCAGAGCCTCAGAATTTCCAGGGCGCCTTCAGGATTCGAGATCTCCTAAGAAATAAGCTGAACCACCTTCAAACCTAGCAATAGGGATCCCGTCCTCTCTGGTGTCTTCTGGGTAGCTTCCGGGGGAAGAAAGCCACCTCGTTGGGCGACCCAAACCTTACAGCTCCCAAGGCTAACTCTGAAAATTGGGGTTGGGGGGCACGTTCTGATGGGGCTAAAATGAACCCACCAGAGCAGAATAAAAAAGATTGCACTTTGTGCTTTTATTCCTCCTCTCCAAGTTGCAGCTATTCAAAAAAGACATCTAATATGCATGCAAACCTGGGGGGTCTGGGGTAACATGAATGCAAACCTGGGGTGGTCTGAGGTGAGTGCAGGGGAATCCTCAATTCCTCCAGTCCCCAACCAGGGTGGATGAGGTCAGAATCCCTGGGACCTGGAACGGGGACAAAAGAAATGGCTTTTCCCTCACAGGGGGAAATAAAAGTAAGAGAAAGCAGATGCAAGAGCCCAATTCGGAGGGCTACCCCCCCTTGGGTTGGTTCCAGGGGCCCAGGAGCACGGGGGCTCGTCCTTTTGGCGGGAGACGCAGGGCGGGTTCGAGCCCCGGGGGTCGGCGCTGTGGCCCCGGAGGGCGCGGGCGGCGCTGGCGGGAGATAAGAGCGAGTGGGAGCGTCTCCCGCGCCCGCCACGCCAGGGCGCCCGCACGGGGCCGGCCTTGGGGGTCCCCGCTGCAAAAAAGGGGACGCGGGAGGATGCAAAAGGGGGCGAGGGAGGATGCATCGGGGGGCAGAGTGGGGAACGCGGCTCTGGGCCAACTGTCAGGGGTTGCAAGGGCTGGAAAGGGCAGCGGGGTCGGGGCTGCAAGGGCGCCCCAGGGGGTCCCCCAAGCCAGGCTAGAGGCTTCCCTGCACCACCTTCCCGGCCCCGACGCCTCCCCCCGAGCCAGCGCGGGCACTCGGTCCCTCCATGCACTCACTTTCCGAGGCCCGACGGCGGCCGGCGGCTGTCACGACGCGGCGGCTGCAGCAGAAGGAGCAGGAGCAGGAGCAGGAGAGGAGTCGCTGGGCGCGGGGGTCCCGGCTCATGCCCGTGGAGGATGCGACGCGGCCACCTCAGGTGCACGGACTCCGCGGCGGACGATACAGCCGACCGGCGAGCTTGCCGGCGCTCGCGAGCTCTCCAGCCTCCAAAAGGCGCCAGCTGGTACTTTTAAAATCTTTGAATTTGGTGCCCGAATCCTCACGCGCCAATGGGAGCGCTGCTCTCTCCCGCGTTCCAATAGGAAGGCGAGGCCAGCGCCCGCCCCCTCGCGGAGCCAATGGGAAGAAGCAAGGGCGGGGCCAAGCCGGCAAGCCCCACCCCCAGATTGCTAGGCGGCTCCCGGCACCCGGAAGGATGCTGAGGCCCGGAGGTGGGGCCTCCTGAGAGCGCGCGGAACGAGCGGCGGCCCGGCCGCACGTGGAGGGGGCCTACCGCGCCTGCGCGCACCCGCCAAGTTCCATCTCGCCGCCGCGGAGGCTGCCGCCGGCGGGCGAGTTCTGGCCTTCCGCTGAAGGCAGGTTCGGCTTCTTTCGTCTCGACGGCAGCCACGCGCAGCCGCGTTCCTGCCGCCATCGCAGCAACGCCTGTTCGCCTTGCACCTGGGCACGCAGCTCTCCCGGAAGAGCAGGCCGCCCCTGCCCGCTTGAGCCCGCCTCAAGGATTTCGGCGCGCTTCTCCTCCCTCCTGCGGTCCAGCCGCTGGCCCTGCCTGTACGCAGGCGCGGTGGCGGCTCTTACGGCTCTTGGCGGGTTGGCGCCTGCGCGCTCGGGCGCCCCGCGCTTCTCCCGGGGAGGAGAGCGAGGGTGGGGAGGCGGGCGTGCGCGCCTGGCGTGGTGCCGCCTGATCCGTGGCGGGAGACTTGCGCCCGTCTTTTGGGAGCGCTAGTCATTTCCCCCACCCCTACGTGAGCTATTGATTTGGGGCTTGACCACATTTCTGCCACGTTTGCTTTGTAGGGTGCACTTTTTCTTTTTTCATTTTTTCAACCCCCCCCCCCCGGGATGCACTTTTTTGCCTTGCGCTTTTGCATTTTTCTGTGTATTAGTTTGGGTGTGTTCAGGGGATCCCTATGGCAGGCTGGAGATAGACTCTGGATCAGCACCCCGGCCCAGAGAGATGATTATTATTTTATTTTGTTTTGGGGGCACACCTGGCGGCACTCGGGGGTTACTCTTGGTTCTTTGTTCAGAAATGACTCCTCGCTGGGTCGAGGGATTTTATGGGATGCCTGGGATTGAACCAGGGTCTGTCCTCGGTTGGCAGCGTGCTATCACTCCAGCCCATGTAAAATTATTTTTTAATAAACGAAACTTACATAGAAGGATGGGGCAGAAAACAAAAGACAAGTTCAAGAGCGAACACTAATTTGAAAAAGCAAACAAGCAAAGAGACCTAGAGACAAGCAAGCCAGACATTGGTTCTCGGGAGAACTAGGGCTTGAAGAGTAAGGCGGATTTTATTTTTTTCTTTTTCTGGGCATTCTGTTTTTTCTTAAAGATCCAAGTGCAAAAAAACCTAGCTGTTTAAATAAAAAAAAAAATAGTGAGTTACAAAAGTATTTCTGTCACCCTTTCAATGCTTAAGAGAAATAGCAGGATATTAAGTTCCCAGAAGTATGTATTCCTGCCCTTTACAGTTTGCCAAATTTGAATTTCTGCAGCCTCAGCAGAGTAAATACCTGGGGTATATAGTGCTTATGAATTGCTTGCAAGTCCAGGGCAAGGCACTGGAAGTAGTTTGAGTCATATTAGTGATTGTACTAGATAAAGTTATTTGTGCCACGCTATAGTAGTTTATCTTGACTTTCTGCACTAGAGTACTAGAGGCTTTAATAATGTTAACACCGGTCATGTGTCATGTTCAGTCTAACCTGGGTCTGGTGACCAAGTCAAGCAAATAATAGAAAGCTCTTTTGTCTTTTGGGCCACAGGTGACTGCACTCAGACCAGCGGAGTACAGGAAAAGCAGGCTTCTTGCTTGCCATCTGTCAGGTCCCATAACACAAGTCTTGACACAAAGAATTTATATACTAATGGAAAGGAATTAGCATCGAATAATTTCTGTAAGCCAATGATATAAAAACAGGCAAGAAAGAGTAGTAGAGGCATAGTTGTCCATTTACAGTCTTCTGGAGGAGAGAACTGTAGCTTTGGGCTACTCCTTCCCGTTTCCACAGGTACCTAGGAGGTTCACAGGAATCAACCAGTGAGTTTGTGGCCTTTGCCATAAATATAGTCATAAAAGTATAGTAAAATACGATGCAATTGCAATGAAGAGTGGTTATTTTCTGACTATTGGATGTGGCTTTTACAGTGTTGGTTTCAACATGGTAAAAAAAATGATGTGACTCAACTTTAGAGAGCCAGGGGATTGTGATTAATTGGGTATCTGAATATATTAGGGAATTACTATAATCACGGGATTACGCGTGGCCTGTGCTCAGAAATCACACCTGGCAGTCTCAGGGAACCATATGGGATGCCGGAGTTCGAACCACCATCCAACCCAGGTCGAAGGCCTACAAGTCAAATGCCTTACCGCTGTGCTATTTCTCCGGCCCCACTGTGAATTTTCTAAGTGTGCATAGTCTGTGCTTAACTGAGAAACTGATTTTTTAAAACTCAAAATGAAATATAACAGGGTGAGATGTAAAGTTCTGTATAACCTCTAAGCAAAGACCTAAAAATATACTATTGGGACCAATTAAGTCATAAGGATGATTGTGCATTTTATCAATCGATTGTCTCTTGGCAACAATGGATCTGCTTCCAAAAAGCAGAGAGAGAATTCTGTAGCCAACTATCTGCAGCTCTACGGAGCTTCCAGCTAGCTGGCACCCTGATGAGGAGCCTGTTCTTATTTCTACTTCCTAGTGGCTCTTCCCCATCAAGTTTGGGTGACATCCTGTTAGGCGGCTTTCTTGTAAAGCCACAGGGAGCTCTACTTTCCCTTGACATTCTCTCATTCCCATGTTACTTTATTTTTTTTTTTTTATTCCCTGACTACCACTTACTTTAAGGGCTGGAATGATAGCACAGTGGTAGGGCATTTGTCTTGCACTTGGACAATCCAGTTTAAATTACTGGCATCCCAAACGGTCCCCTAACCTTGCCAGAAGTAACCCTGAGCACCACCAGATATGGCCCAAAAACTAAAACAAAACAAAAAATCCCACACTTATTTTAAAATCCCAGTCTAAGATAATGATATAATTAATTTTTGTCTCCTGAATGGACAATGAGTCACACTGTTTTTACTCCCTTACTGCTTTTATGCTTGAAGTCTTTTTATAAGTTAAAATATTGATCATTAAGCATTACACATAAAGCAAAGGGCAATTTTCCCCTATATTACTAGTAAAGAGTAAAAAATGACAGTCATGACTTTATTTCTTTAAATATTTATTTATATAAATTACACATTAAAATATGCATATTATTTCCAACCATGTTTATTCATGTCTAGCACTCTTTGCCATAAGAGAATTTCTATGAGCTATAAATGTCCTTAATACATCCACTTACAACTTTTTGGAAATAATTTCCACTAAAGACTCATAATTAGCATATTCCTTCAGCAACTGTACAAGTTCATCCAGTAAATATTCTCCTTGCATGAAAGTTTCAAGATCATAAAGGGACTTGTTTATTCTGTGATCTGTGATTCGGTTCTGTGGAAAATTATATGTTCTTATTTTTTCTGACCTTCCTTTAGTTCCAACCTGTAGTTGTAAAGTAGGGGGGAAGGAAGTGAGACAAATTAAGAGCAATGAAGCCTACAACTTTTAATCTACTGATTTATAACCTCAAACAATATTAGAAACTAAATGGGAATCCTCAAATGACATGAGAGTGTGGAGTGTGTGTCTCTCCATGTGTCCATCTCATCTGTGTGTCCTGACAAATCTGGCAGAGGTAAAAGGTAGGGGTGTGTGTGTGTGAAGGAACTAATTGGGAATCCTCAAATGACATGGGAGTGTGGAGTGTGTGTCTCTCCGTGTGTCCATCTCATCTGTGTGTCCTGACAAATCTGGCAGAGGTAAAAGGTAGTGTGTGTGTGTGTGTGTGTATGTGTGTGTGTGTATGTGTGTGTTATTCATGGAAATAGTTGAGGAAGTCTTGAATTAATGTGTGTGTGTGATATTCATGGAAATAGTTGAGGAAGTCTTGAATTAATGTGTCCTCTGCAATTCTTTTAGTGTGTGTGTGTGTGTGTGTGTGTGCATTCATGGAAATAGTTGAGGAAGTCTTGAATTAATATGTGTCCTCTAATTCTTTTAGCTTATTTTGAGTCTACACTTGAGGGTGTCAATGTATAAAATATACACAAATACCACAACACAAGAATGATCTATGTATACAGTGAGGAATACAGTTGACAACTGAGAGCTAAGCAGATTAAAAAACCAAAGTTACTTAGCCATCTCCAGCAATGACTAAAAATAGAATCCCTAAAATTAGTAAAATGGCCTTACAGTTAAAGAGGCTGGAATGTGGTTCAACAGTACATCGCACACCTCCTAGGCTGAAGGTCTAGATTCAGACACCAGTACTGATCAAATAAACCCTCCCCTCAAAAAACTAATAGAAATAATAAGCAGGACAGAATGATAAAAAAGTGATTTTTATGGGGCCGGAGAGATAGCATGGAGGTAAGGCGTTTGCCTCTCATGCAAAAGGTCATCGGTTCGAATCCCGGCGTCCCATATGGTCCCCTTTGCTTGCCAGGAGTGACTTCTGAGCATGGAACCAGGAGTAACTCCTGAGCACTGCTGGGTGAGACCCAAAAATCCAAAAAAAAAAAAAAAAAAAAAAAAAGTGATTTTATAATGAAGTGTAAGACTGGGAATAGAGACTGAATGGGAGTTTGGGGTTTAGAACTCCCATTCATATCCCCCGCACTGCTGGGTTGGACCCCCAAACTAAGATTTGTTGTTTTCCTGGAATAAATATGTTAGAACAATTTCGATCTCCAAATGAGGTCTGTGTGATATCAAGGGCCAGCCACAAGAAGGCATATGCTCTAATGATGAGTCCCTTGCTAGTACCTAGAAACATTTTAGAAAAATCAGTTTTACCTGTATTTTCCTTGCATTGTATCTTTTACTGGTTTCTTCTTCTAGCTGCATGCTGTAGAGTTTTGCACGTAACTTTTTCATAGCCAGCTCTTTATTTTTCAGTTGAGATCTCTCTTGTTGGCACTCAGAAACAACACCTGAATAGTGTTATGAGAATTAAAGAGTTTTAATAGATAGATTTCCTCCGTTTATTATCAAGGAATAAAGCTTGTACTTTCATCCTTTTCTTCTTCCTTTAAGAAGGGAAAAAATAGGATTCTACCATAAAAAGAAGACAATGAACTTAAATTATACAGTATTATAAATAATTGAAGTCTGAAATAGAATACTGAGTATTTACATATTGGAGACATATAGAAAACAGTAAGGAATATTAATAGAATGTGGTTGTTTTTCCAAGCTTTAAGCTAATCAATATATTTTTAATAATTTTTAGTTTTTAAACTTTATTTATTGATTGATTGATTGGTTTTTTGGGCCACAACTGGTGGTGCTCAGGGGTTACTCTTGGATCTGCACTCAGAAATTGCCCCTGGCAGATTTGGGCTCCATATGGAATGCTAGGAATCGAACTGGGTCCCCTCCTGAGTCAGCCACATAAAGGCAAATGCCATACCTCTGTGCTATCTCTCTGGCCCCGTTTTTAATAATTTAAAGTAGTAGTGGGGCTGGAGTGTTGGCATAAGCGGTAAGGCATTTGCTTTGCACGCGCTAACCTAGGACGGACCACAGTTCGACTCCCTGGTGACCCATATGGTCCCCCAAGCCAGGAGCTATTTCTGAGCGCATAACCAGGAGTAACCCCTGAGCATCACCGGTGTGGCCCAAAAAGCAAATATAAATAAATAAATAAAAATAAAGTAGTAGCTACACAGAAAAAAAAAGTTATTACTAAAAAGAATTACAACAATCTTTATCCTGTACTACTGCTTAATGTGGGGCCCACTGAGTGTTTTAGGTGTCGATGCCTGTCCTACTTAGGGGCCAACTCCTCCCAGGCCAAAAGTGCACCTGTGGAATGTGTGCTGCACTCTCCGGCTCCCTTCTTTCTCTCTCTCCACTCCTCTCAGAGTTGGGCAGGGGTCCTCAAGCTAAGGACCTCTCAAAAAGCAGATCCATAGTTCTCATCAAAATACTGTTAAGTTTTTTGATTTCATTTTACTTGTTCTTCATTTTAAAATTATATTTGCTCTTATTTTGCCTTTTTTCTTCCAAATAATATAGGTGCAGTGTACAGAGGAATATGTTCAGTTCTTTTTATTTTTTTATGTTCAGGTTTTTCTTTTAACTGAAGTCCAGCTCTCCAATGGTCTAAGGGACAGTGAACTGGCTTTCTGTTTAAAAAGTTTGAGAACCCCTGGTCTAAGTCATGATCTTAAGGTTTAAAGGACAGCCTCGTTCAAAACAAAATAAATAACAAAACCATGAATGAATTCAGCACTCTATCAATCATTACTAAGCAACAGGAGGAGTCTACTAAGAAATTCCTATATTCTTCCTTGGTAGCTAAAATTACCCACAGATTAAATACCACAGTGTTACTTGAAAGACACACAAATATCCAGCAACAGCTCTACTTCTAGAATCAGAAGCCTTACAGAATTGACAATGGAGTGAATGATGGAAAGAATACCCTAAAAGTCAATGTAAACTTAGAAGTTAATTATTTTAAGTAAAGTAGTTTTACTTAACTAGGGCCCATGTGTGTTCTCTGTCAATTTCCAGGCTATTCCAAGGGGGTCTCAGGTGGAAAAAAAAGCATAAATGGGGGCAGAGATGTAGAATGAGACTAATGGGTATGGAATGGGAGAGGTGGGGATACAAGGGAATGAAACAAGGCTGGAAGGAGACCATGGGAGGAAGAAGGTGGTTTGCAGTATTTTCTGATAACTCATCATTCCTCAGTTATTTCACAAAGGGCTTTCTATTAGCAATACTAGGAAATACAAGATCCAAAAAAATCACCTTCTCTTTACTCTCCCTAATAAGAATTTGGAGAACCCATTCCCTCTCCTCTTCCTGCAATTAAGGATCCTGCCAAGTTCAGCTAAAGATTCCAAATATATCAGATATATTTATGTAATTTATTCAGATTTATATGCATTTCTTTGGCCGTAGAGAAACCCACCGTTTGGAGCTGGGTCCAGCTTGTTTGTCTGATGTGCATACCTGTTGGGAGATGGACTATTCGAACCGCACTGTCTGTAGTATTCACATGCTGTCCCCCAGCTCCGCTGGCTCGCTTTGTATCAATCCTCAAATCTTTAGGATTGATCACCAGATTGATCTGTTGGTCAGAAAGATTTGACTTAATAAAAATTGCATGAACAGCCTGTTCAAAGATGAAACTATTCATGTATAAATTCATTTCAAGGTCAGGAATTCTCCTTTGGTATTGGGGTTTAATCTGGCTGTGCTTCAGAATTTTATGGGGTACTGGTAGTATGGAATTTAGGCTGTAGCATGTAAGGCAAGTGCTGTACCATCATCTCCCTAGCCCCATGATGAGGAATTCTGAAGATTAGGAAGAGGTGCTGGAGTAGTACTGGTGGGGTAAAGCATTTTCATTGCATGCAGCTGACCGGATTGGATTCCTGACATACAGGCAATCTACCAGCAGCTTTAAGAGGGATCTATGAGAGCCAGGTGTAGCCTAAACCCTAAAGAATATAATGTTCTTTTGTGATCCTGGAGATCATCAGCTCTACTGCTGAACTACATACATGTCAACGCCAGAAGGATATGAATTCTTTTAATCAATTTTTCATTAAGGTGCTGTGACTTGCAAAGTTAATCATAGTTGAGTTTTAGTCCTATATAATGTTCCCATCATCAGTGTCAGTGTCCTTTCACATCCCTAAGTTCTCTCCTACTCACCAACCTGCCCCCTTGCCACATTTCTAAGTCTGGTTTTGGTTGTTTCTGTGGTTTACGTCTATAGATCTACTTCTCTCCACTACCCACATACTAGCAGCCTGAGTCCCTGGCCCTTTCCCCTCCTGCCTCCTCTTTCTTCCATTTTCTATAATCTAGGGCCAAGGATCATCTAGGTATCTCTCCCTTTGAAATCTGCATTCCATCCTTAGTATTCTACAGGATATATTAATTCAACTTTTCAAAAGAGTAAAAATTAAAATATAATTGGCAAATTTATATTATTCAAAAACCAGACCTTTCTATAAACTATCCTCTTTTAATGACATGATCAGTAAAGTTTGGCTACTATTAGAAATGAGAATGAAGAGCAAGATTGAATTTTTCTTATTTGAGTTAAAAAGACTTGGAAGGGCCGGAGCAATAGAACAACCCAACATGGATCCAGGTTTGGGATGTTAGACTGCTAGGAGCGGCACAGAGCCAAGAGTAACCCCCACTGAGCACTGCAAGGTGTTGCCCCAAAACAAAACAAAAAAGACATGAAAAGAAAACAATGCTGAAATAAGCTAAAGGGCTTATTTTAATAAGGGGGGGGGGGAGGTTGAGACATACCCAGCAATGCTTATGGCTTATCCCAACTCTGAACTCAGGAATTACTCATATGCTTAGGGGACTATATGTAATGCTGGGGATTAGACCCGGGCCAATTGTGTGCAAGGCAAATGTCCCACGCTCTGTATTGGTCTGGTCTCTATTTTGCTTAATTTTCAAGCTGACTTAGATATACTTAGAGGTGAAGGAGAAAGTCTCCTCTGTCTCCAATATCAGGATATTGACCATTCATTTCCCACTCCAATACCCTGTCCATTATATGGTTCTCACTTACACTTGTCAGGTTTAAATGAGATGATAAATGGACCCAGGTCTTCCTCTTTTCCTGAAAACTCCTTATAGTTCCTTGATGCTTAAACCAAAAAAGACCCTCACTCTTTCAGGTGCAATTCCTGCCACTCAGTCTCCTCCCTTCCTTCTCTGTCCACCTAATCTTCACACAAAAATCTGAAGGGAAGAATAGCTTCTATTATCTATTAGAATTTCCTTTAATTGAGTTCTAAAGAACTAACATCAATTAAACACCCTTCTACTCATTCATATTTCATTCTGAAAAAATGAGTCATTTTTTTTCACCTTTTCAGCAATAGGCAGTTAGTGAAACAGACCACTCCAGAAGTGACCTTGCCAAAATATAAACTGAGAATTTTTAAAAATAAGGTACACTCCATATGAATATTATGAGAATACTTCCATATTAACATTATTTGGGTTATGAAGGTATTCTGGTAAATAATTACCCTTGTTAGAACAGGAATCAAAAGCATTATTAGAAAGGCAATGTCTTTAGCCCTTTTTCTGACAAGTTAATGGTTTCTCCTACAGAAATTGTATCAAAACATCTATAAAGAATAAGAGACAATGCAAGACTAGATTATTTCTATGTCCTTAGTTACCACTTATTGAGTGATAAATTTTCAGACTGTGATTCTAGACTCTTTTAAAAACAATTCTGACTATCAGAAAAAGAAGACTCATTTTATTAGGGCCCCATGCCAGACCCAGACCCCAAGCTTACCTCAGTCGGCTGGGGAAGTATGGCTACTGTCATGGTGCTGGTGTGGATGCGGCCTTGTTTCTCTGTCTTTGGCACTCTCTGTACTCTATGTACACCTCCTTCAAATTTCATGAGCTTATAGGCTTCTGAACCCCCAATACTGGCAGATGCATGTCTAAGACCTCCTTAAAAATGTCATGAAAAAATTATGTTAATCTTGCCACTCATAAATAACTGTTCATCACTTTGAATCTTTTGAAATACATTTAAAAGTCATCACGAATATATATATAGATTTCGCAAAACTTTCTCCCTGATAATAGGGAGTATTTTTTCATGTGCCTAGTGTGATATAAAGCATGTTCATAGCTAACATCTTAGTTGCTAGTACTTATGAAATAAGAAATATCTATGGTGTTGGTGACTGAATGACATGTCTAAAAGACAATTTTTAAAAGATAATGGCATGACTATATTTCACAGCCCTTTCAAAATTAGTGTGGCTGCACAACTGAAATGGAGGGGGCGTCGAAAGGGAATCGGGATCTTGGAAGAGGAAGGTGGGTACAATGGTAATGTGTGTACTATTGGTATTATGAGGATGAGAAGTCATCATTAACGGTATTATAAATCATAGAGTCTCAATTAAAAAGCAATTAAATGTTTTACTGACCTATTTCACTAGGAAAATAGTCCAGGGTCTCAAAGTGCCATCTTTTAAATGTAGCATATTGCTGATACATATCAAAAATCTCTGAGGTAAACAACATTGCCTCTTGGCCACCGACTCCAGCAGTTACCTCCAGGATCAAATCGTTTTCATCTGTTTCTTCAGAGGGAACCAAAAGGAAGATAATCTGTAAATACAAAAATATGACCCACACTCCTATCATGAATTATCTAAAATTTTAAGTGCTAAATAATCAATGCAGGATTTTACTATGTAAAATTTTAACTTTTGGGGGAGCAGGGGCCCACACCTAACACTGCTCAGAGATTACTCCTAGCTCTGTACTCAGGAATAACTAAGGTGCTCAGGGATGGTCAACTAAATGCCCTATCATTGTACTATAGTTATTCAGACTCTATATGCAAGATTCTTAATACGTAATTTACTTAAATACTGCTAATAAGTAGTATTGTCAGATACTGTCCAACCATCTGTATCAATTAAAACTATTAATTAACTTCCCCAAATTATAACTTGGATTATAAATGCCGTAAGAGCCAACTAAAACTTAAAAGGATTTTGTGGCTGATAACGTAACTGATAAGGTAAGGTACTTGCCTTGTACGCAACTAGCCCAGGTTTAATTACTAGCACTCCACTGGTCCCTAACCAGGAGTAAATTCTGAGCATTGCTGAGTAGGCAATGAAATCCCCCCAAATAAAAATAAAATAAAATAAAAAAAACTACACAGGGTTTTCTTATTTTATCAGGGGTCTCAAACTCGCGGCCCTCCGTACAACATTTTGTGGCCCTGCCCTAGAGGAATCTTTTTTTGTTTCATTTTGTTTTAGTTGTTTGGGTCACACCCCACAATGTTCAAGGCTTACTACTGACTTTGCACTCAAGGATCACCCAACTTTGGCTCCTGCGGCCCCCAGGTAAATTGAGTTTGAGACCCCTGTTTTACATGTTTATCAGCTTTCCATTAAATTTATAATTAAGGGCCAAGAATAGGATAATTACATATAGAGGGAAAAATTTAATTTTCTTGAAATTTACTGGTTATCAGAGAAATGAAAAACAGAGGCTACATTTTTGTATTTTTAGAAATTTGTAGAGCAGGCACAAAACCTCAAATTCCTGATCTCAGTAATGAGATCAGTATGAAATTCTAATAGTATGTATGTTTAGTATGTTCCACACTTCGGCACATACCCATGAGGGAGGTCCAGAATAAAGCCTGAAATAGCCTTCTTAAAGCAATTTATAAATTAAATAAAAACTGCTAATATTATCATCAGTTAATAAACAAGCACTCTGCTAAGCATTTTACGTCCTTTCATTCTAGAAACAGTTTTAGGTAGCCATTAGTCACAGTGCCATCTTAAAATGCAAACACTAAGTTTAAGCAAGTTGAGTAACCGAGTTGCCCAAGTTAAGACTTGAGAATATGAGCGAGATTTTGAATCCAGAATGATGCTGAGGCTTGATATCCTACTTTATGTGGCTGGAATAATACTTGTCAAGGATTCTTTCTCTCCTGCTACTCCCTGATAGCACCTTATCATTTGTATCTCTGACTAACAAATCACAGAATTTGAAAACCATCAATAAAAATGTCCATGTCACACACATGCACAAAAAGAAAATGGCAGAAAAAATGCAACACTACATTTTCAGTTCAGTGATACTATTTTTTCTATAGTAATAATCATTGTCAGTGAGCTCCACACTTGGCTGAAGAGTACGTATACACAAAATACCCATTTTCAAGCTCTTTCCTTACCTTAGAATATTTTCATTTACTGCAGAGATGACTGCTGTAATACTTTAAAGCTTTGCTTTACAGAATTAGCAGAGTACTTGCTTCTAAGTTCATATAATGACTATTCCCGTTCTAACCTCCAATCTGCTGCCTGGCACTTCTAGAACTGAAACCAAACCAGTATAATCCAGTCATAAAAGTCCTCTAGATGTGGATACAACAGTACCAAAGACTGAATAAAAGAGCCCTTTTTTCTTGAAAGCTTAAGACAGGATCAAATCTGTGATCTTTCCATAACTATTACATCTTAACAGTTTTCAAGTGAGAGAGAGGAAGGCCCCAAAGTGTGGCTCAGAATGGCAGGAATCTGCCCTGATTTATGAAGGCCTCAAGTTTGAGACTTGACACTGCTCCTCCCTGAGTAGTACAACCAAACATGTGACTCCTGATACCACAGTAACAATAAATATTGAAACAGCAAAGCAGAGAGGTCCAACGGCAATGTATCACTATTTTCTTGGACAAAATAATGTGCCAGATGAGGCCCGATGGCACAGGTGATGCTGGGAACTAGAGCCACTTGCTCTGCAGAGAGGCCCTCCCACTCAGTCTCACTTACCCAAAGGATGCCAACAGCACCACTAGGCTCAACTTTTGCCTACTCTAGAGTCTGTTTGTGATTCTAAATGCTAACGAGTTGGTTCTTGGTGTTCCTACACCTCGGAATAAAATGCAGTAAAAGCCATACCTGATGTTTCAAATGAGTTATTTCTTTTTGACAGGAAGTAATTTCATTCTCTGCAAGTTTCCTTATATCTTCATTTTCATCTAAAGGGGTCGGAGTAAAGACACCAGGTTAAGTTTTCCTCAGTTTTAAAAATAATATCGACAGAGTGTAAAGTCCCATCTTTACTCTGTTATAACTTGATATAAAAATCTTCCTTTAATAATCATGATTACACTCCACACATATTTCATAATTATGTATTCCATAAGTATGCAGCTCAAAAATATTTTTCTTATACAAAGACAAATTTTAGTAAGAATTTGTAGATAAGAATACTTATTAGGGTTGGAGATACAGTGTGGCAGCTGACCCATGTTTGATTCCAGGCACTGCAAATGGACCCTTGATTCCCGTCAGGAATGATTCCTAAGCACAGAGCTAAGAGTAAGCCCCGACTCAGCTCAAAAGCCAAAAAATAAAATAAAAGTCCTTAAATTTCTCTAAATTCTTCAAACCACCGTCTTGCACGCAAGGCAAATGCAATGCTTTCATGCTATCTCTACAGCCCCTCCAGTAACAAAGATGGGAGCCACTCATCTTTCCCCTGGATTCTAATGGCCACTCCATCGACCTGTCACTGGCCAGGTGTTGGTCTGTAGACATAGTAAGGGTAACAAATGAGAGCACTGAGCTTACTGGGAACAAAAGGGATGAGAAAATCCATATAATAGCATCTTAAAAGAACTTGCTATACTAGTATTTCATGGAGAAGTATCCAATCAAACATTTAAACTGCCTAATGTTTATATGTTCCATGAAGTATTTATCCTGAGTTTTTCTTTTAATCTTTAGTTTTTTCTCATCACTCTCTTATTAACAGCATAGCCTTCCTAAAGGAGAGGAGCAATTCTGAACTATTACAAATGGTTCTTTTGGGGTCGTTGTGGTAGTACAGTGGAAGGATGTGTGCCTTGCATGCGGCTAACCCATGACAGACTGCAAATTCGATCCCTGATATCCCATATGGCCCCCGAGCCAGAAGTGATTTCTAAGCATGCCAGGAGTAACCCGAGTGCTGCCAGGTGCTGCCTCCCCCCGCCAAAAAAATAGAAGGAGCCAGAGAGATAGCATAGTGGTCGGATGTTTGCTTTGCAAACAGACAGATGGTGGTTCAAATCCCAGCATCCCATATGGTCCCCCCGAGCCTGCCAGGGGCGATTTCTGAGCACAGAGCCAGGAGTAACCCCTGAGCACTGCCGGCTGTTACCTAAAAACAAAAAACAAAAAAAAAAAAAGAAAAAAAAAGGGCTCCTCTAAGCACTTCTCTTTCTGAAAGCCAAGGCTGGGAGGGCTCGAACTTTGAAATCAAGTGTTTTTTGTTTTTGATTTTTTTTTTTTTACGGCAGACTGCCACGAGCCTCATGTGGATGTGTCGGAGTCTTGGAAGTTTGACTTCCCTCCGCTCTCCTACAAATAGACCCAGAGAGCTTGTCTGGAGGTTCTAGCAGAGGAGCGCAGCCACTCACTCACCCTGGACCGAAGCACAGTCCATCTCTAGTCTATTCTGGGAAGGCCATTCTGTCAGAACGAGCATGGATTCAGGAGGGATTCATGGGGAGTGGTAAGGGAGGAAGGGGACACCGCCTAGCTAGCCAGAGCAAGCATATCAACCCTGGTGATCAATGGAGTGACAGGTGTCGCAGCCAGATCGCCTTCACATCCTGAAGTTGAGTGCTTTTAATACATTTTCTCTATCCAGGTATTAGTTCGAACAATGTCAAGATATAAAGACATTTTAAAATACTGTCTTTGAAATTCTGTATATATTGTATATATTTATATATATTTTATACTTAGGGTCCTTCTTAATTCAGACTAGTGTGACATTACAGGTGACGTAATATTCACACGAGTCACAAAACTGAAGAGTAAAGCTCTAGAACACTGTTTTCTGTGTCTCCAGGAAATTCCAAGAGCCACAGGTGGAAAGTCATAGAGACTGGCAGGTTGATGGACTGAGAACAGGGCTGGGGAAAGAGCTGCCCCGCTTTACAGGAACCAGGAGTCAGAAAAAGGCTGGGAATCACCTGTCGGGGGTTTAGGCCAGAGATTCCCAAATGTTATTTGGTTTGGGGATGCTTGTAGAATAATGGTGAGCTCAACTACCTCCCATTTTGACCTATACCCCTTTTAGAAATTACTCAGGTGAACCCCCACCCCTGAAAACTGACCTACTTTAGAAAGTGACTCCTCCAATTGCACCTGAGGAAACTAACCCCCAAAGGGATCACTTTGGGGAAACTGCTTTAGACCAAGAGTCATTTCAATGCAAAAGAAACGCACTTAGTTTTACATTTCTCATCAGTATTATTAATCGACGTTGGCAGTGCAGCTATTGCATGCCTGCCTGCCACTCCTCTGTCCTCCATTATCCTTTAATCATCATGAAAGTTTCCTTTTCCTTTAAAGTGATCACTTGTGAACATTCCTTTCTCCACCCAAAACCTGGAGATAAAGTATCACCTTTAGTACTACCTCGGGTTCTCATTCTTTCCCTAAGTTATACTGGATTCTATTTTATTAAGAATCACCATTCAAAATCATGACTAAAATGCCAAGTGTGAAGATTTTAGTGTGAATTAAAAAGGGTGAGCCCTAAGACAAGAATCAATGACCCTAACTTGAAATTTTCCTGTAACTGGTTTCAATAGGGGTGGACAGAAGTATAAAAAGCTCACCCTGACAAAATAAGTACAATATTAGTCTATAAAGGTTTATCTATTCTTTTCTTCATAGCTTCCTCCTCTGCCTTCTCAAATACTTAGCATTTCTACTTTGTTATTAAGCTGTTTCTATTCTACAATCTTCTTTAATAGTCTCATCTACCTCCAACATTTAATCTATTAACTGAACTTGGAGCTCTCAATTATTCAGATTCCATTTACTTCTAATTTAATATAGCCATTAAATTGAAAACTTTCAGAAATTTGACAGCACATTTTTGTTTTGTTTTGGAGCCACATCTGGTGATACTCAGTGCTTACTTCTCTTAAGTCTTGGGTGACCATAAGGGGCTAAAACCCGTGTTTACCACATACAAAACAAGCACTTACCCAGTGACCCCAAATCTGATGTAACATTTATATTCTCATCTTCACTTAACCACTCAGGCTTTGAGCTTTAAACTGTTTATAAAAACATCTCTCCCCTCCTCCTTTTAGGCATAAGCTGCCAGATCCTAACTATTGCTCCTGGAATGACTTGTGGCATGTCTTTGCTGCCAGTGTGTCTTCAATATTTGCCACTTCACTGGTCTTGCAGTCTGTCGGAAAAGGCTTCAATTAACCTTGACCCTGATGCTAACATCATCATTCCTTTTTATTTTGTTTTGTTTGGGGACCATACCTGGTGGTACTCAGGAGTTACTCCTGGCTCTGTCCTAAGAAATCACTCCTGGCAGACCCGGGAGACCATATGGAATGCCACAGATTGAAACCTGGTCAGCAGCATGGAAGGCAAACACCTTACCTGCTGCACTACTGCTCCAACCCGTATCACTTTTTTTTAAGATGTCCATGTGGTCTAAAAGCAGGGACAAACTTCCCGTGGGCAACAGAAACAAATATATACTTCCTCATGTAAAGTTCTTAAATATCTTCCTGGTTTCAAGGTTCCACTACACATTGAATTCCAACACTTTCTCTGTATTTGGTCCCTATTTCCTCCCCACATTTGTCACTTTCCTGGTTGCTCACTTCTCTGGCTTCAATTTCCTTGTCCAAGTTCATTAGGACTAACCCTCAGGATCGGTTAAATGTCAGGTTTTGTTAACAAACTGTTGTTTAGTGAAAAAATGAAAACCAATGAATCTTCTTCTTGTACTTTCACTTGATAAAAGCTTCTATCCCTCACTAGATTACAAGATCCTAAAATGTACCTTATTTTTTTCTGGTAATTAGTGGGCTCATGACAGTACTGGTGAAACCTATTTTTCCTTTTGGTTCTCTGGTTTTCAAGTTGAATCATTTTTCTATCAGCATTGCTAATCTGTTTATTTCTCAGTTGTTTTTCAAAGTATCCACTTGGATTTAGAATTTTTGTTTGATTGTTTTGAAGCCATGCTCATCTGTGTTCCAGTATCATCCCTGGCAGGCCAGGCTGCCAGATCAATCCCACTAAATATAAGACAAGCACCTAAGAGAGCACCTGGTCAGTGACCCGACTTACCAGACTAATTTGCCAGTTACTAAATCCACTTGGGATGTTAAGCTTGCCTTAAAACCAAACTTATGAGGAGCCGAAGTGATAGCATAGTAGGTACGGCGTTTGCCTTGCATGCAGTCAATGTGGGTTCAACCCTAGGCATCCCAGATGGTTCCTGGACCCTGCCAGAAGTAGCCCCTAGTGCCACCCGGTGAGGTGCAAACCCCCAGCCAAAAAAAGCTTACAAAACCAATGTAATGTAATGTATCCGTCAAACTTACTCCCCACGACCTTTTTTAAAACACACTGATATTCTCATTTTAGGTCATACACAGCAATGTTCAGTGCTCACCCTTGCTGATGTTCAAGGGACCTCTGTGGTACTAGAAATAGAATATCCCCTGGGATGCAGTGCAAGACAACCACCCTACTCGCTGTACTATCTGTCAGGTCCTACTCCTTAAAACTCGTCTGCTTTCCATTTCGTCCTCACCAGAAACTGCCATTTCAAAAGACCACAAATCAAGATTCAAAGTAGTGTCCATCCTGACATTCCTTCCCAAACTAAAAGCTTTCACAGGGTCTCTTATGCAAGCTTAATTCTTTTAAAGAATTTTCCCCATAACTTTTTTTTTGAGGGGATTTGCTTGAGCACAGTGATTTAAAGGATGAGATCTATTATCAGGCTAGTACAATCTCACTCCTTAACAAGCTAAGTAACCCATTCAAGTTCTCTTTCACTGATGCTGCAGGTTCTTCCGTGGCACAAGGCCAACAGCACCCACCTACATCTCATTTGTCAAGCTCTTTCTCAATCTGTTCCCTTATTCTCTTAGATCTTGATTCAGACCCCGCTTTCTCTTGTCAGCAGTTCGATCAAAACTGTAACTGATGGGGCCGGAGAGATAGCATGGAGGTAAGGCGTTTGCCTTTCATGCAGGAGGTCATCGGTTGAAATCCCGGTGCCCCATATGGTCCCCTGTGCCTGCCAGGAGCAATTTCTGAGCCTGGAGCCAGAAATAACCCCTGAGCACTGCTGGGTGTGACCCAAAAACAAACAAACAAACAAAAAAAAACTGTAACTGATGATAACCTGACCCTCTGTAGGGGCTTGTGATCCAAGGGGGCGTCCCTCAACTGCAGTTTGGCAGGCCCCAGAAGTGGGGAAAAACGCAAACTTTGTCTTCATTTGAAGGTACCCTAACTTCCCTTGGGACAGTAAACTAAAAAATGCCTGCATCCAGGTCTCGTGAGTTTTACTCCAAGTCTTATCTGATTGCAGCCTGCAAGTCTCCCGCCACTATTATCTGTGCTTCCAGATCGTTCAACATAGCTTTCACGGTGAGCTAGTGAGCTGCCATAAATGATCAAGCCAGAAGGCTCAATTTCAGCTCTTCAGATGTTAGGGTCCGAGCAGATAACCCAACCAGGTCAGAACCTCCTCTGATAATGTAAAATGCAAAAGCGAGTATAATCAACTATAGCTGGGCCCCCAGTCATGAAACAAATGGCCCTGCATGAAACTAACAGGCAACTTATATAGGGTCATAAGGCCTTAGCAGACTAGGCCTTTCACTGGTTAATACAGTTTAACTTTCACAGTATACATGATTGTTTCTCATGTCACGTCTCACAGTCCTAACCTCTCATACACACCCTTATCTAGTCTGATATGTCTGGGGCCAAAAAGCAGAACGACCTTTATGACCAGGAGGGCTTGGGCACTTTAGGGTACAGGCTGGCATCTCATTGTTTTCGGAATGCGGCCTGGAATGCAAGGGGGAGCAGTATCTGGGAAGGGGTGAGCCAATTTGCAAACTGCTCGAGGCTTGTTGCTCATAGCTTCAGGCTCTGGGGGCCAACACAGAGGGGAGGAGCACTGTGTCCAGGAAGCATCAGACACTCGAGGAGAGGACCGGGAGGGGCCCGAAACACAGCCGGGGAAAGCGTTTCCACTCTGCGCGAGCCCTAGCGGCCAGATGAGCAAGCGAAAGGCTTTCCTCGGGCTCCGCTTCCGCGCCCGGCCCTCACCTCGCAGCAAGGGCTCCGTCTCCCGCAGCTCCAGCTCCTTCGCGCTCAGCCTTTGGGCCGCCGCTGCAAGCTCGGGCTTCCCGGCCTGCAACTCCGCCGCGGGGCCGGTCTGGCGCTCGAGGAAGGCCCGCAAGGGCCCGCCGCGTGCGAACAGCTCCTCCAGCAGCGGACTGCCGCTGCTTCGGAGCCGGCGGGCTGGGCCGGGAGGCCGCCGAGCCCAAAGGCAGCGGGCGCCATTCAGGAGAAGACGGGTCCGCATCCTCCCGTGGAGACTACCCGGGACGCCTCACCGGAAGTTCCGGAGGAAGCGTGATCTCGCGATAACACACGCAGTGGGGAAAATGTCAGCTAGCCGAGCTCCGCCCTGCGCACGCGCCGGCTTTACAGGGGCTTCCGGAAACCACTAGGCGGGAACTTTCGGAACCTCTAGGCGGGACTTCCGGCCAGGCATTTAAATGCCCCAGTTTTCGGAGACACGGACGTGGAGTTGGGGGTAGGTGAGGAGAGGGGCTAATCCAGAAGGTCCTAGGTGTCTTTCTTTTCTTTTTTTTTTTTCCCCGTGCAGTTCTCGGGTTGTTTTATTTGACATTTGTTTGACGTCGGGGACCGATTTTGGAGGACGATTTGGGGCGAAGTGGATGGCGTTCTTTGCCTTGCTTCGAACTCGAGCGGAGCCTGCAGAAAGCCACGTCCTCACTCCAGGGCCTGCCCTATCTTCCTCAACCGAAAGGCTGCGCATCGTCGTGTGTTTGTGTATTTACTCATCTTCCCTCTTTCTTTCTTTCTTTCTTTCTTTCTTTCTTTCTTTCTTTCTTTCTTTCTTTCTTTCTTTCTTTCTTTCTTTCTTTCTTTCTTTCTTTCTTTCTTTCTTTCTTTCTTTCTTTCTTTCTTTCTTTCTTTCTTTCCTTTCTTTCCTTTCTTTCTTTTCTTTCTTTCTTTCTTTTCTTTCTTTCTTTTTTTTTTTTTGGCCCAGTTTTTTCCGACAGCGGATAAGGCATGATAAAAAGAAAAAAAAAAAAAACCGCGAAAAGTATGCTGAAACGCACCGACGAAATGCTTTTTGCAAAAAAAAAAAAAAAAAAAAAAAAAAGGGGTGGGGGGAGATGAGATCATTTCTAACCCAATCTTCTGCCAGTTTGATTGCACTTCTAGTGAACTGTCAGCTACATTTAAAAATTACTGAATGCATATATGTATATGTATGTATAGGTGTGTGTACATGTAACGCGTTTGCCTTGCGTGTGTGAGGCGATTGGCCCTATCCCCTGGCTTTGCAAACAGTTAAAGCGGAGGGATCTTGGAAATTTTAGATCATTCTTAATCAAAAGATTTTACCTAAATATGAAAGGAACCCCTAATAGAAAGCCCTTAAAATAATGAACCTCTATTTACTTCCTACAGAAAGGGAATTTGCATTAAATGCAAGTTTAGTGGAAGATTCTTTTCAAATTAATAAACCAAAATTTAGGCTTGCTTAAAAGTTGCAATGAGTGATGTCAGTTCTTTGTTTTAATTTGCATATTTTTTCATAAAATTGTTCTACTTTGAAATAGTGTTTGAAATCCATTGAAATTTTTGTCTCTGTAGGATAGGATTGATAAGATAGTTTTTAAAATCTACTTGAACTTTAGACCTTTCCAACATTTACACTCAACTTTTAATTGGAGGGTGGGTGGTTACTGCTTTTGATTTGCAGGCTTACATCCTGGGGTTTTGGGGTGCTGTGGCATCTGGCATATGTAGCTTGTGCTACACTCCTTTGAGCAAAGGTCTCATTCTCCTTAATCCTGGGCGCCAGGATTTTTGTTTGGGTGTAGGGTGAGATGGTAGAGCTGTAGAAATAGTGGCAGGAACTTGCACTCAACATTATAAACTTCGTTTGAATTCTCAAAACAATCAGTCTCAAAACTGCCCAATTAGGGGCAAACCGGTAGTAATGCCACAGGAAAATATGTGCAGAATCTAGCCAGAAATTATTTTCCCTCTGATGCGGAAGCACATTTATGTATGCCTCTTATCCCAATGAGGAAACAGTGAATTGTCTAATGACACACTGGTGAATTCTTTATTAATTAAACATTTTCAAGCCACTGCAATGCAAGTGGATTTTACAATATTATTTTACAATCATATCCATAGGTTACCACAATATAGGCAAATGAAACAGTTGTAGTTTGATGTATTTTGAAAACCCAAATATGCTTACTTTGAGAACTCTAGTTTACTTACAATATTGTCATGCTCAAATTTGATTATATGTTGAAAAAATCTAGCATTTCCAGAAAGTCTATTATTGTACATATGTAAAATGTAAACTAGATTCCAAGTAGGGGAAATAAAAACCCAAAACAATTTAGAGAAAAAATAATCTGAATTACCCAATTTGTAAGAACCTGTAATTATTCCAGCATCACAAAATAAGCATAGTGACTATTAAATTGTACTCATGCATTCAAACATTCTTTAGGCTCCAGTAATAAATACTGGTGGTTTTCAAAGTATGAGTGTAGATATTAAGTAAAATGACCTATAAAATTAAAAAAGTACACATATACAGTAAGATAAAATTTACAGAAACATTGAGATTCTTTTGGAAATTTAGCAAACACCTCAAAACCATCTGTAAGAAATATTTTATATATATGTAGCAAGTAGTAAAGCAGGAAGAGAAAATGAAGTTGTTTACATTATTTTAATGTTTATTGTTCTGTGGAAGGCAATATAGAAAAGAATTTATCAAAATAATTACCCATGTAAATTCCCTCATAAGATAGTTACTAAGATCTACAAGATTAAGATAATGTTATAGGTTGCTCAAGGGAGAAAATTCACTTTCACTTCATTTAAGTGAATATTTGTAGCAAACACCTTGATGGAGTTTTATTTTCCCATTTCACTTTCTAGTTCATTGCATTTCTTTAGAGCTAGTTGTCAGTAATGAATACAACCTTCTAGGAGCACTGAGGAATCTGCGGAATTTTTTTGTTCAATCAATGTACCTCCAATATTACTGGTCAAAAATGTCTTATGTAACAGTAGAGAAATTATAGGGAGAAATAAGGTGACCAAGGTCATCTCGATGCCATGACCTATAAGTGAAACTTTGCCTCTGGGCTGTTCCTTCCAAAAAGTGAGAGCTCATGATGGGGGAAAAAATTAGAGGCATTTTATAGATACCAAATCAGTTTCCTCGAAATTCTAAGTCATCAAAGGTTTCAAAAAATTGCTGCAACTAAAAGGAGCCTAAGGAGATGTGATGACTGAATTATATCATGTGGTGTTTTTGAAAGCCATGTTGGGACGTTCAAGCAATATTCAGTAAAGTTAATGGAATCAGAATTAAGTGTGAACATCAACATGGGTGCATTCATTGTGATACATGTGACACACAGGAATTGCAGCATCTGGAGCCTCTGCAAACTGTCCCCCAACCCCAGCTCCCAGAAAAAAATTGCCACCTTTTTCTGTAACTTTAAAACTAAACTGAAACTTAAAGGTGAAATGAAAAGCTCCATGGACATACAACTGATTTTTCTACACTTTCAGTTTCTTCAAATTATACTATCCCAACATTGAAAAAGACATTTTCTTTTATGTCAACATCATAAATAACCAATCTCACAACTTAGTAATAGTAACTCTACCTATATTATGACTTTGTAAGTTGACAATCTAAATATTGAGAGTTTTAAATCTTATGAAAATTTGTTTTATTTTATTTGGGAGGGCACACCCAGTGGTGCTCAGAAAGTAACATGGCTTTGTGCTCAGGAATCACTCTGGTAGTGTTCTGGGGATTATAAGGGATTCTGGAGATCAAACTCAGTGTGGCCATGTGCAACCAAGTGCCTGACCCACTGTAATACTTCTCTAAGCCCTGAAAATACATTTTTCAAATTTTATACTTCAGCTTTGATTTTTATATTTTTATATTTTATTAATATACACACATTTTATATATCAATGCATCATCAAAGGAAAAAACTTCACTATAGATTGTGAGGTTAGTGAGTTGGAATGACTTTGAATCACATTGTGCAATGAAACATGATATTAATATAGTCTTTCTAACAAGCATTGTTTAAATTTTTGGCGACTAAATTCGATTTTAAAAATATGGTTTTAAAGAAAAGAGGTGGAGAAATAGTACAGCAGGTAAGGTTCTTGCCTTGTATGAGATCAACTCAGGTTTGATCCCCAGCCCCCCATTTGGTCCCTGAAGTTCTATCAGGAGTGATCCCTGAGTGCAGAGTCAAGAATAAGCCCTGAGCACTTCCAGGGATAGCCCCAAACAAACAAAAACAGATGGATACATTAAAGTAGCAATTTCAAGTCTAAAAAAAAAATGAGTATTAAGTTGAGAATGAAATGTAGCAGTTTATTTTCCTATGCTTATTTCATTAATTTATCTTGTAAATAAAGTATGATGTTTCTCGTTGAAAGATGAGGAAACCAGCTTAGAAAGGATTAATTCATTGTCTAAAGTCAGGAAATATGTAACCTGAAATCAGATTTATAACTAAAAGCCTGGTATTTGGGAATAATGGAAATAATACTTATTAATCTGTGCAGTATTGTGTATTTAAAAGATGCTCAAGGGTGTGCAGGCAAGATCTGGAACAAGTTTTCAGTATCAGTTTTACTGATAAATATTAACATCATAATTAATTTTAAAAACTGGAAAAGCATACAAATATATGTATCTGAAAATATGCTTTGAAACTTGGGTTTATACACGGCCAATTACAAATGCACAAGCAACAAATATCTTCCAGATATATCCCTTTTCAAAAATAGTTTTACAATATGTTCTGTGTATTTAAAATTCATATTTGATGGGGGTCTAATTACAAATGATTTAGATCTAAGAAATTTCAGGTGGCTTTCTAAAGTTCTTATTTTCTTTTTTTTTTTTTTTTTTTTTTCTCACTTCTCCAACCAAGCAATCATATTTATCTTTATGTTGAGTTTGATAGTGGTGTCGCAAATTGTATTCTTTGAACACAGCAACTATATTCTGGCATATCAGACACACAGCTTTTTCTTTGTACCGCATAAAAAAGTAATCTTAAGTCCACTGTTCTTTGAATATCCTACACTCGCTGTCAATTTTTCTTTTTCTTGACATCATTGTTTCCTAGGGATTCCAAACTGATATTAGTGAAATACAAATATGTGTGTATATATACACACAGTGCATGAACCCCCATTAGTCCTTGATGTGAACACTTACCCCTTGCAGGCTTTTCTTTTTTTTTTTTTTTTTATAATTTTTTATTATGAATTATGAGAACAAAAGATGCAAAGAAAGAGGATAAGGTAAAGTTACAGTGGAAGGACAATCACCCATAACATAATTATCAGAAGAAGTCCCCTTGCTGATATCTTAACTTTGAATTTTCACCAAAGAAAGTTAAGATAAATAAAACAGAATCCATGTGCAATTACTTTTTCCCTCAAGTCCCCAGATTGTAGCACATTATAATATTTCTTAACAGCACACAAGGCAATCTAAAGCCATCAAACTTACGTAACTCCTTAAACATTAGAGGCATAGTATTTTTTACATTTCCATGTACATGCATATTAGCTTAAGTTAACCTCAAATTTTAAGTGGGTGTGTTTTAAGGATTAGAGTCAAAGGAGCACAGTAAAAACGGTGTTAGAGTGGCAATTGTTGTTTGCATAGGCCCACCAAAATATGAGAGGCATGGAAAGAAATAGCCTTGGCCTAAATACAAAGAGATCCTACCCCTGAAGTTTCCTGGCATAAGACCAGCTCTAGGCCTCAGGAAAGTTATCGTTCACTCCAAGACATTGTCCGTAGCGCCAACACACTTATCACACAGTCTCTGTTGTTGGTCTCATGTTTCTGTATTAAAGATTCTGGAATCTGCATGTCCTACATTGAAGTCATGATGTGGAGTGCCTTTTCGTTTCACCTCACCATGAAAGGGGAATGCAGGAAGCCCTGTCCTGTAAGCAGGTTGTTGTTGTTAAGTCTTCTCAGTGTTAAGGGAAGTCTCTTTTGAGCAGGACGATGTCTGAGCAGTGGTAGGGTCTTCCGTGGTAGAGGATTGCTTCCAGGTGATGTTATAGACAAACCTCACCATAAAGGGGCAATAGAGCAAGCCCTGTCCAGTAAACAGGTCATTGTTCTTGTTGTCTTCTCAGTGTTAAGGGATGTCTCTTTTGAGTAGATCGATGTCAGAGCAGCTGTAGGGTCGTCCCTGGTACAGGAATGCCTCCAGGTGATGTTATATACAACCTTGGATGTTTTGTAAATGTCTTCTGTAGATCAAGGGGTAAATGGAGAATGCCCATTCTTCTGAGGCCTGTGCCAGGTCTTTATGTCAATGTTCAGGGTGTAAGGTCTCATTGCACTACAAGATTTGTGAGTTCCCATTTCTATTAGATAAGAACTTATTGGTATGTATAGTATTTTCCTATGTTAGTGTGCCTACGCAAACAAGATATAAAGCCACGTGGTGCTATCAGATATATGGGGGCATAAGAACATTTCCAACAAGACCCATGACTTGGTTCAAACATAAGTATTAAACTGAGGGATTCTTTCACACCAAATTCCATATTGAGCAGTTCATAAAGAGAAGATAAAAAACATGGGGGGGGGGATCATCACTGTATAAGAAAGTATTTAGCAAAAGTTATAGCCGTCAAAGAAAACACCCATAAAATGTTGAAAAGATATGTGTCCTTTTTATGCCTTTTAAAATAGTTGGGTGGGTGATAACTCTAGGGCACCACTTTGGTCTGTGAATTAGGACTCAACAGTACTTAAGTTAGAAAGGGTAAAAAAGGAGTAATGATGATAGGAGTTAAAGAAGTTAAAGAGAAATATGAACTTATGAAGGGGTATGCAAAAGGGCAGAGTACAAAATGGACATTCTGCATACATAAAAACATAATTCAATGATAGTGAGTACTATTAATGTTTCTTGTGAGAGTACTATTAATGTTTCTTGAAAATGTAGACTGGACAGAGATTACCAGTGCCAGCCAAGCCTCCTCCTGCTAGACTCCCAGCTCCCAGGAAGGAGAGATCCTTCAAGAAGCTGGGAGAACAGAAGTTCAGAGCCCCACCCAGACCCTCCCTAAGGAGCCGCATGGATAGTGGGGGAAGGCCTAGGGTACCTTCAAACTCCACCAAGGGACCCAACTCACCGGCTTGCCCAGGGGTGTGGCCCGGGGAAGCCCTGGAGATCTGGAGCAAGGCGGCAGAGGGGTGCTGGGGTTACCCAAATCCCGCACCCCCCCCTAGGCCTGGCCAAGCAGGCCTCCGGCATGGCGTGGGCCTGCCAAGCCTCCTCCTGCTAGACTCCCGGCTCCCAGGAAGGAGAGATCCTTCAAGAAGCTGGGAGAACAGAAGTTCAGAGCCCCACCCAGACCCTCCCTAAGGAGCCGCATGGATAGTGGGGGAAGGCCTAGGGTACCTTCAAACTCCACCAAGGGACCCAACTCACCGGCTTGCCCAGGGGTGTGGCCCGGGGAAGCCCTGGAGGTCTGGAGCAAGGCGGCAGAGGGGTGCTGGGGTTACCCAAATCCCGCACCCCCCCCTAGGCCTGGCCAAGCAGGCCTCCGGCATGGCGTGGGCCTGCCAAGCCTCCTCCTGCTAGACTCCCGGCTCCCAGGAAGGAGAGATCCTTCAAGAAGCTGGGAGAACAGAAGTTCAGAGCCCCACCCAGACCCTCCCTAAGGAGCCGCATGGATAGTGGGGGAAGGCCTAGGGTACCTTCAAACTCCACCAAGGGACCCAACTCACCGGCTTGCCCAGGGGTGTGGCCCGGGGAAGCCCTGGAGATCTGGAGCAAGGCGGCAGAGGGGTGCTGGGGTTACCCAAATCCCGCACCCCCCCCTAGGCCTGGCCAAGCAGGCCTCCGGCATGGCGTGGGCCTGCCAAGCCTCCTCCTGCTAGACTCCCGGCTCCCAGGAAGGAGAGATCCTTCAAGAAGCTGGGAGAACAGAAGTTCAGAGCCCCACCCAGACCCTCCCTAAGGAGCCGCATGGATAGTGGGGGAAGGCCTAGGGTACCTTCAAACTCCACCAAGGGACCCAACTCACCGGCTTGCCCAGGGGTGTGGCCCGGGGAAGCCCTGGAGATCTGGAGCAAGGCGGCAGAGGGGTGCTGGGGTTACCCAAATCCCGCACCCCCCCCTAGGCCTGGCCAAGCAGGCCTCCGGCATGGCGTGGGCCTGCCAAGCCTCCTCCTGCTAGACTCCCGGCTCCCAGGAAGGAGAGATCCTTCAAGAAGCTGGGAGAACAGAAGTTCAGAGCCCCACCCAGACCCTCCCTAAGGAGCCGCATGGATAGTGGGGGAAGGCCTAGGGTACCTTCAAACTCCACCAAGGGACCCAACTCACCGGCTTGCCCAGGGGTGTGGCCCGGGGAAGCCCTGGAGATCTGGAGCAAGGCGGCAGAGGGGTGCTGGGGTTACCCAAATCCCGCACCCCCCCGTAGGCCTGGCCAAGCAGGCCTCCGGCATGGCGTGGGCCTGCCAAGCCTCCTCCTGCTAGACTCCCGGCTCCCAGGAAGGAGAGATCCTTCAAGAAGCTGGGAGAATAGAAGTTCAGAGCCCCACCCAGACCCTCCCTAAGGAGCCGCATGGATAGTGGGGGAAGGCCTAGGGTACCTTCAAACTCCACCAAGGGACCCAACTCACCGGCTTGCCCAGGGGTGTGGCCCGGGGAAGCCCTGGAGATCTGGAGCAAGGCGGCAGAGGGGTGCTGGGGTTACCCAAATCCCGCACCCCCCCCTAGGCCTGGCCAAGCAGGCCTCCGGCATGGCGTGGGCCTGCCAAGCCTCCTCCTGCTAGACTCCCGGCTCCCAGGAAGGAGAGATCCTTCAAGAAGCTGGGAGAACAGAAGTTCAGAGCCCCACCCAGACCCTCCCTAAGGAGCCGCATGGATAGTGGGGGAAGGCCTAGGGTACCTTCAAACTCCACCAAGGGACCCAACTCACCGGCTTGCCCAGGGGTGTGGCCCGGGGAAGCCCTGGAGATCTGGAGCAAGGCGGCAGAGGGGTGCTGGGGTTACCCAAATCCCGCACCCCCCCCTAGGCCTGGCCAAGCAGGCCTCCGGCATGGCGTGGGCCTGCCAAGCCTCCTCCTGCTAGACTCCCGGCTCCCAGGAAGGAGAGATCCTTCAAGAAGCTGGGAGAATAGAAGTTCAGAGCCCCACCCAGACCCTCCCTAAGGAGCCGCATGGATAGTGGGGGAAGGCCTAGGGTACCTTCAAACTCCACCAAGGGACCCAACTCACCGGCTTGCCCAGGGGTGTGGCCCGGGGAAGCCCTGGAGATCTGGAGCAAGGCGGCAGAGGGGTGCTGGGGTTACCCAAATCTCGCACCCCCCCCTAGGCCTGGCCAAGCAGGCCTCCGGCATGGCGTGGGCCTGCCAAGCCTCCTCCTGCTAGACTCCCGGCTCCCAGGAAGGAGAGATCCTTCAAGAAGCTGGGAGAACAGAAGTTCAGAGCCCCACCCAGACCCTCCCTAAGGAGCCGCATGGATAGTGGGGGAAGGCCTAGGGTACCTTCAAACTCCACCAAGGGACCCAACTCACTGGCTTGCCCAGGGGTGTGGCCCGGGGAAGCCCTGGAGATCTGGAGCAAGGCGGCAGAGGGGTGCTGGGGTTACCCAAATCCCGCACCCCCCCCTAGGCCTGGCCAAGCAGGCCTCCGGCATGGCGTGGGCCTGCCAAGCCTCCTCCTGCTAGACTCCCGGCTCCCAGGAAGGAGAGATCCTTCAAGAAGCTGGGAGAACAGAAGTTCAGAGCCCCACCCAGACCCTCCCTAAGGAGCCGCATGGATAGTGGGGGAAGGCCTAGGGTACCTTCAAACTCCACCAAGGGACCCAACTCACCGGCTTGCCCAGGGGTGTGGCCCGGGGAAGCCCTGGAGATCTGGAGCAAGGCGGCAGAGGGGTGCTGGGGTTACCCAAATCCCGCACCCCCCCCCCTAGGCCTGGCCAAGCAGGCCTCCGGCATGGCGTGGGCCTGCCAAGCCTCCTCCTGCTAGACTCCCCTGTTCTTATTTTCATAGTTTCTCATTGTATTTTGTCTTCCTTAAAGGATTTGAAATTTTTTATTTTTTAAATTAAACTTTTCACAATTACAATAGGACTTAATTTTTCAAATCAAACGCAGACAGAAACACAAAGCGTCTCATAATTAAGACTCAAGTATTTTTTTTAAAAGTTTAGTGGGGTGAAAATGCAAAACACTACATACCTATCTATTTAGTCCTTATCAAAAATTGAACTATCAAGTAAACATACAGTACACATTTCATTCTGTAAGAACTCAAGGCAGCAGTAAAGGTTTCTAATAATCACCCCATGCACCATGACCAAGTGTCAGAACTGGTCATCCTATATACATATTTAAAGAATTTTTCAAAAGACCACATTCTGGTCTTGATTTTTGTCATTCACAATATTAATATCAAAATTGTATCTGGCTAATATATCTATTCTTTTGCCTAGGCACCTGTGCTTAGAGCTACACTTGCACGGAAGTTCAGGATATGTTTTCCTTTGGGTACCAAAATAATAATTAATTATTTAGAGTGAATAAGTATCATAAAGCCCTTATTCCTGTGATCTCTGTGCAACATCCATCTCTGAAGAAAGACTGGCTCTCCAAATTTCTTGTAGGTGTTTATTAATTTCTACATAATCTACATACTTTATTTTCCCCCCTTATAGACACATTAAGGTTAGGCACTTTAGAAAGAGCATTCATCTCTTTCTTTGTGCATTAGTTGATTCTAACAATATGCAAAGTTTGCTTGGCATTCGAAAACACAAAGTGTTCCTTGTAAAGTGCTCATTTCTCCCCTAGGGTGGAATTCACTCAAAATCTATCAAAACAAATGTTGTGCTCTTGAAATGATAATGTAGACACCAGTTGAAGGGTATTTTTTTGTTGTTATTGTTGTTGTTACTGTAGCTCTATGATTTTAAACAATGAATTATACCATACTGGAAAAACCATTGATTTGCAAATATGCAGACATACTCTTAGATAGAAACCTTGAACCTTTGGAAATAAGATGTGAATCCCCTGCCCCATATAGGAATCTCACTCAGAAATACTCACAACACAAGTAATGCGTAGATGTCTAGAATTAATCTCAACACAACTTCCTAATCAAGTTTCAGAAGGATAAACTCACTCTAAAATCAGATTCTGTAAGTTCCCATTAGAGGTTAGGACTCCTTTAACGGGCCTCTTTTTACATTTGGTAAAGTAGAAAGGTAATTGTCAAAACAGACAATTTATTTAATAGTTCACAGTATCTTATAAAGATAACTTACAACTAGCAGGTCACCGTCATCTATAGTAAAAACAAGAATATAAAGTTTACATTTTAAAAGACCGATGCATGCTCTGAATCCTAGTAGATTACATATTTCTAGTCATGTGCACCCATTTATTGTGCCTCAAACACAGCAACAAGTATGACACAACATTTATGTGTATACATCATAGAAGCATATATAAACTCAGTTCTAATCAAGAAAAAGTAAATAGGAATGGAACTTCACAATAGAAGTGATGATTCTTCTAGGGTTTTGCACTCTAGGAAAAAATATGACCTTGTAAACATCTTTATAGCTATCTTCTTTTCAGCATATTACTAAAAACTATTATTCAAACAGTAAATATCTCATTGACATAGGTAAAGTATATCTTAACATACTAACACTTTCAGACAAAAACAGGCATTTATTAAAAGGAATTCTTATAAATATTTTCTATCTTGCACTGTCCCTACATTTTCATAATTAATATACTTAAAAGTGCTGCTTATGATACGATAGTTAGCAACGCCAGTGTAAACAGAACATAGTATTTTCTATGCTGCAAACTTTTTTAAAACCCCATTTTGTCAAACACTAAAACAGTTAAAATATTTGCATAGGGAATAATAGATAATAGCCCTTTTAATCATACCTCCTGAATTCTATACAAGTTAGAAAATCAAATTCACTTAAAACAATTCTTAAAATATTTTAAGTCTATGGAAAGAAAACATGATGCTGATCTTTTAAGGAAAATAAAATATAAAAAAAAACCCTAAACTTGTTTTGAACAATGTTTAATAAATTAAAAAATGAGAGGTAGTTAAAAATGACAAAGAAAACCAATAACTTTAATATCATCCTTAATATAAGGCTAGTAATCTCAATGGATATAAATATTTTAAATGTTTCTTTTAGATTATTCAATATTTAAGTTGAAGATTAAAAAATAGCCTCCAAGGAATATTAATATTCAAATGGAACACTTTGATATAAATATGACACTGACTTTTTGTGTGTGTACACTATATGGTATTAATTTTTGAATCAGAAAAACCTGCCAATGCGAGGCAAATATTTTATCTTAAAGATTTAGTAGTATTTAGGAAAATTAAAATGGCAGCTAGATTATTTGAGCACTGTACTGCCTTAAAATTATGGATGAAAATTAAGAGTTTGGCTTTGAACATTTTAAAAATCAGTCATTCATAAAATATTATGTGAAACCAGTAAATAGTCAAACTAGAGAATTCTCTTCTTAATCTTCTCTTGTTAAATACTTAACTTTTCATGGTCAAGGAAAATAGACTATGAGACTAATCATCAAAATGTTTTTATGATGCTACATGTAAGCATTTTTTTATTAAGTCCGTTTATCTTCCCAAACCAAGTCACCAGACTTGTTTTTTTCTTGCTTAAGTACATACTTTACACAAGCATTTCAGAACTGGGGAGCCAGTCTTTAATAAATTAATAGTAGTATAAGACATCTGTTATATACATAGATTCATTTTCTTCTATTTCAATTAAAAACAATATCACTCTGATTTATCATTAAGATAGATCATTTTTAAATGGATTTGTGCTTTTTTTTTTAAATCATATTATTTTGTTTTAACATAGCCAACTCTTCTGTAATGAAAATTCCACAGTTTAGGCAGTGAACAGGAATTCCCCCATTGGATTTTCCAACAAACAGTGAAAACAAACAGATAAATAGCTCTTTTCCTATGTACATAAATATTGATTCAAAATTAGAGTACTAAACACAGTATATATCAGGTTCAATACCATGATTACAAATCAAAAGTTGGCTTTTTCGGTCTTACGTTATATTAAAAAATGCAAACTACAGCCATTGTGGGGGGCAGTTATTTCTAGAAGACCATATTCACGAAGTCCTTACATACAGATAGAAGATATACCATTGGATTAACTATTACAACAACTACATGATAAAAGAAGCAGTTGTACTTTGCACATGCAGCCTCAGAAGTAACACTAGGAGACTGTTCTTAGAACTGCAAATACAGTTTGCTTGCAAGAATGGATGTTGAATAAAACAAACTTCATTTGGCAATTCACTGTTATGTGATGTTTTCTCCAAACTTAACCATGGAGAACCTTGATAGAAATGAAGACAAAGACCATAGGGTTGTTTTGCTTTGTTTTTGTTGTTGTTGTTGTTGTTGTTTTTCACAGTAGCCTGAGGAGGAATGCTAAACTGTAGTTCTGGAACTCAAGTTTCAGATGTGATTGAACTACTTTTATTTTCCATCCCAGTCCTTCAAAATAATTTCTTTGAGTGAAAATTAAGATTCAGAAGTTGAACTGGCAGTACTTTCAACAAAGGACTTGTAAATTTGAGAGTTCAAAAACCTTGGGAAAGAATCTCTGTGCATTAAGGTATATATCTGAAGTTGGGCATCTTCATACATATGCGGGTTAGGGTCCAACAAATTTCTATTGATCACCTCTCTAACCCGAGAATCGAGACTGACCTAAAAAGAAATAAGAGCAGATACATTAAATAATAGTTTAATTTCCTTTCAAAAGAAATTTATTACATCAATGTAGCTTTCTATTATTTCAAACAAACCTCAAACTGTCAAAACCATTACTGAAAACCTTAAGATTATCTTTTCAAGGTTGAAAAGAAAACATCTAAACTTCAGAGAACCTTGACACAATGGATTTTCAAAACCTTCTGTTTAGTCTAGAGATGCCTTGGTTATTTGTACCTGTCTCTTCCATGCATTCTATCAGAACTTTTAGGTATTTTTTACTTATTGTTGAAAAAATTAGAAGTACATAGAGAGAATTTTCTCCTTTTGTTCTGTAAACTAGTGGGAAGAACTCTTGAAAGGATAAGATTGAAAAAAAAATTGTGAATGAGGAATTGGAGATAGTACAGTGGGTGGGGCACTTGCTTTGCATGTGGCTAAGTTAGGTTTGATCCCCAGCATCTCAAATGGTCCCCTGAACTGTGCCAGGAATGATCCCTGAACAAAAAGTCAGGAGTAAGCCCAGAGCACAGTTGGGTGTGGCCTCAAAACAAACAAACAAACAAAAACCTAACAAAAGAATGAGAGGAACTCTCTGCAACAGTAACTTGTGTCTCAAAGACTGATTGATTCCTTGTAGTTCCTTATTTCCACAATTCTTACTGTCTCTAAAGTAGGGGTCTCAAACTCGCGGCCTGCGGGCCCTTTGTAGCCCTGCGTACAACATTTTGTGGCCCGCGGCCGGCCTTCAAATATCGCAGTATTCGCGATTATTCGCTTACAGAATAATCGCAATAAAAATCGCATTAGTAAGAAAAAAAATTGCATTAAACATTCGCATACCCCGAGCAGTTCCGTTCGGGGTATGCAAATGTTTAATGCGATTTTTTGCAACTTTTTTTCTTACTAATGCGATTTTTATTGCGAATATTCGGTAAGGGAAATCCTTTATGCGGCCCTGCCTCACCCCGACTTTGCCTCCTGCGGCCCCCAGGTAAATTGAGTTTGAGACCCCTGCTCTAAAGTAAGAAATGTGGTCAAGCAAAACAAGGAACCAAATCAAATATATCTTGCCCAAATTAATCTCCTTCTTGGTCAAAAATGGATGTGTTGGGAGGGGACTGGTTTCAGTATATTTATTCTGTATTACTGAGGGAAGGATAAAGTCATGAGAATATATGAATTTTTCCCATGCCCTTTGTTTAAAAACATCACTTGTGCAGACAATGGGGTTAAAATAATTGAGCTATAATCAATTAAAATTTATAACTTATTTTGAATGCAAAGTTACAGAAAGGTAAAATCTTACCAGATACAGGCACACCTTAGAGATATTAGAAGAGCATCTTCTGACAACCACAATGAAGTGATTAACATAAATATAGACTTAAATTAGTTTCACAAACCCTTGGATTCCTCATGTATATAAAAGCAGTGTTTAAACTATACTACAATCTATCAAGTATTCACTAATTCAACATCTAAATTAAAGCACATGCTGTAATTAAAGAAAACAATCGATTAAAAGGAAGCTCAGCATAATTTGAGCCTTTATGAGTTGCAATATTTTTGCTCGTAGATGGTTTTATGAAAAATAAATGAAGCAATTACATGTGAAGCACAATAAAGGGAAGTACAATAAACATAAAAAGAGGTTTTTTAATACACTTCACTATTTTAATAAATGTTTTCTGCTTTTAATTTTTAATGTTTTCCAGTGGAGAAGGAAATATCACATTAACAAAAGAGGTCATTTCTTTCATATATAGCAGCACAAGTATAGTTTAAAATTTATTTGTCAGTAACTGGAATTATATTAAGACAAGGAAATTTAATGAATTATTAAGTGCTTTGAGTACTCACTGTTGGGTTCTTTGCTTACATTTATTTACCCTAGTGGTACTCAGGGACTATTTCTAGATTTGTGCTTGGGGATGACCCCTGGTTGTGCTCAGGGGACAATATATGATGCTGGATATTCACACAGGAGTTGCAGCCTGCTATAGCTACATACAAAACAAGTATGTATCAACTCCTGTGCCATAGACAACTCTCCAGCCTATAGACAAAAACAAAATAATAATAATCAGTGAAATTGATCTCCAACAAAAATCAATGTAGTCTTTTCACTTAAAAATAGTAAAAGATTGACTGTGCTTCTGAACTTCCAAAGGTTTCCTCAGGGGCCTAGGGAGCGCACCCCCCAAAAAACTGCATTTTGAAGCTGGTGAGTGCCTGCATTCTGGGGCTGCGGGATCGCTCTGCCCTGCCCTGCCTTTGTTCACTCTGAGGACTTCAGGAAACTCCTATCTCTGTCTGCCTAAAACTGTGCTTCTGAACTTCCAAAGGTTTCCTCAGGGGCCTAGGGAGCACACCCCCAAAAAACTGCATTTTGAAGCTGGTTTCCTCAGGGGCCTAGGAGTGCACCCCCCAAAAAACTGCATTTTGAAGCTGGTGAGTGCCTGCATTCTGGGGCTGCGGGATGGCTCTGCCCTGCCCTGCCTTTGTTCACTCTGAGGACTTCGGGGAAAACTCCTATCTCTGTCTGCCTGAAACTGTGCTTCTGAACTTGCGAAGGTATCCTCAGGGGCCTAGGGAGCACACCCCCAAAAAACTGCATTTTGAAGCTGGTGAGTGGCTGCATTCTGGGGCTGCGGGATCGCTCTGCCCTGCCCTGCCTTTGTTCACTCTGAGGACTTTCAACTAGAGGCAGCAGAAGAGCTCAGCCGCCTCGCTTCCCTTCGCAGCCGTGAACTCTTCCTAATCAATGAACCCCACCACAACACGCAGGAAAAACCACACTACAAGCGTGACAATGGGGAAAACTCGCAGGCAAACACCATCCATAGAGAATGAAGAAGAAAGCTCAGTTGATCTAATAAATTTCAACCACCTGATTAATCTTTCAGATAAGGAGTTTAGAATAGAAATATGGAATATGTTTGTAGAACTCAAAAAGAGCATAGATCGATCTGAAGAGAACACAAAAACAGAAATCAGAAAACTCCAAACTGAAATAACAGATCTGAAAAATACGGTTGCTCAACTGAAAACCACAATGGATAGCCTCGCCAACAGGATATAAGCAGCTGAGGAGAGAATTGGAGTACTGGAAGATGAGATGCAGAAAAGCTCAACACAACAGAAGAAATTGGAAAAGAACCTTAAGACAAACGAACAGGCAATGGAAAATGTACTCAAGGCTTGCGAACAGATAAAAATAGAAGTCTTTGATAAACTCAACAGAAACAACATAAGAATCATTGGAGTCCCAGAAACCCAGGAAGGAGATCTCCAAGAAGAATCAACTGTCAAAGACATCATCAAAGAGATACTCCCAGAGTTAAAGACTACATGCAATCAAATCCTGCATGCCCGAAGAATACCAGCTAAAAGAGATCCAAAGGAAAACACCCCAAGACATATTCTCGTTACAATGACAAATTCCATAGATAGGGATAGAATACTGAAAGCAGCAAGATCAAAAAGGGAAATTACATTCAAAGGAGCATCCCTAAGACTTACAGCAGACATGTCACAAGAAACTCTCAAGGCCAGAAGACAGTGGTTGGATATTGTGACAAGATTGAAATGAATGCCTCTCCAAGAATACTGCACCCAGCCCGACTCACATTCAGGTTTGGAGGAAGAATACACAGCTTCACGGATAAACAACAGCTCAGAAACTTCACAGATGATAAACCAGCCTTAAAGGAAAAACTGACAGGTCTACTCTAAGACAAGAGAGACCAACAAACACAGCAAACTTATCTACAAAGATGACATTAAATCCTATGACAATCATCTCCCTCAATGTCAATGGACTAAATTCACCAACTAAAAGACACAGAGTGGCAAAATGGGTCAAAAAGATGAATCCAACCTTCTGCTGCCTACAAGAAACACATCTGAATAGTCAGAACAAACATAGACTCAAAATCAAAGGTTGGAAGAAAATTATCCAAGCAAACAACACCCTGAAAAAAGCTGGGGTGGCCATATTAATATCAGATGACACCAACTTTATACTCAGAAAAGTGGTAAGGGACAAAGATGGACACTATGTACTAATCAAGGGATATGTGCAACAGAAAGAAATCAGACTATTAAACATATATGCACCCAATGAGAGACCAGCAAATTATCTAATACAATTACTGACAAATCTGAAAGAAGAAATCAATAATAACACAATCATTGTGGGAGACTTCAACACAGCACTATCAACACTTGATAGGTCAACCAGACTGAAACCCAACAAAAACATACTAGCCCTGAAAAGAGTTATGGAAGAAAGAGGACTAGTAGATATATACAGGACACTCCATCCCAAAAAACCTGGATACACATTCTTTTCCAATGTACATGGGTCATTCTCCAGAATAGACTACATGCTGACACATAAAACATACCTCCATAAAATCAAGAGGATAGAAATCTTGCAGGCTACCTTTGCTGACCACAAGGCTCTGAAATTAGATGTGAACTACAAAGCCACACAGAAGAAAAACTTTAACAATTGGAAATTAAACACCCTGCTACTGAACAACCAGTGGGTCCGAGATGAAATCAAAAAGGAAATCAAAACTTTCCTGGAAACAAATGATAATGAAGACACAAACTGCCAGAATCTATGGGACACAGCAAAAGCAGTCCTGAGAGGAAAATTTATAGCTCTACAAGCACACATCAGGAAGGAAGAAGGAGCATACCTGAATAACTTAATGGCGCAGCTTAAACAATTAGAAAATGACCAACAGAAGGAAACAAAAATAGGGAGACAGAAGGAAATAATAAAGCTGAAAGCGGAACTCAATGAAGTAGAAAACCAAAAAGCAATCCGAAAGATCAACGAAAGCAGAAGCTGGTTCTTTGAAAAAATAAACAAGATTGATAGACCATTGGCAAAACTCACAAAGAAAGATACAAAGAGAAATCTGATAACCTGTATTAGAAATGAAAAGGGGGAGATCACAACAGAAATTGCAGAGATCCAAAGGATAATCAGAGGCTACTTTGAGAAACTTTATGCTACAAAACATGAGAACCTAGAAGAAATGGAAAAATTCTTGGACACTTATAACCTTCCACATTTAAGTAAGGAGGATGTAGCATATCTAAACACCCCCATCACTACTGATGAAATTGAAACTATAATCAAACATCTACCAAAAAAAGAAAGCCCAGGCCCAGATGGTTTTCCTAATGAATTTTTTCAAATCTTTCAAGAGGAGCTACTACCAATCCTAGCCAGACTCTTCCATGAAATTGAAAAAAAGGGAACTCTCCCAAACAGCTTTTATGAAGCCAACATTACCTTGATACCAAAACCAGACAGAGACGCTGCCAAAAAAGAAAATTACAGACCAATATCCCTGATGAATGCTGATGCAAAGATCTTCAACAAAATCCTGGCAAATAGGATCCAATGCATCATCAAGAAGATCATACACTATGACCAAGTAGACTTCATCCCAGGAATGCAAGGATGGTTTAACATCCGTAAATCTATTAACATCATACACAACATCAACAACAAGAAAAATAAAAATCACATGATCATATCAATAGATGCAGAGAAAGCATTTGATAAGGTCCAACACCCATTCTTGATCAAAACTCTCAGCAAGATGGGAATGGAAGGAACTTTTCTCAATCTAGTTGAAGCCATCTACCACAAGCCAATGGCAAATATTATCCTCAATGGAGAAAAACTAAAAGCCTTTCCTCTAAATTCGGGTACAAGACAAGGCTGTCTGCTCTCACCACTCCTCTTCAACATAGTACTGGAAGTTCTTGCTATAGCGATCAGGCAAGAAAAAGATATCAAGGGAATTCAGATAGGAAAGGAAGAAGTCAAGCTCTCATTGTTTGCAGATGACATGATACTCTACTTAGAAAACCCTAAAGAGTCTACCAAAAAGCTTCTAGAAACAATAGATTCATATAGCAAGGTGGCAGGCTACAAAATCAACCTACAGAAATCAATGGCCTTTTTATACACCAATAATAATAGGGAAGAGATGGAAGTCAGGAAGGCAATCCCATTCACAATAGTGCCACACAAACTCAAATATCTTGGAGTAAACTTGACCAAAGACGTGAAGAACCTATACAAAGAAAACTATAAAGCCCTGCTCCAAGAAATAAGAGAGGACACACGGAAATGGAAACACCCTGCTCATGGCTTGGCAGGATTAACATCATTAAAATGGCAATACTCCCCAAAGCGTTATACAGATTTAATGCGATCCCCTTAAAAATACCCATGACATTCTTCAAAGAAGTGGATCAAATACTTATGAAGTTCATCTGGAACAATAAACATCCTCGAATAGCTAAAGCACTCCTAGGGAAAAGGAAAATGGGAGGCATTACTTTTCCCAACTTTAAACTGTACTACAAAGCAATAGTTATTAAAACAGCATGGTACTGGAATAAAGACAGACCCTCAGATCAGTGGAATAGGCTTGAGTTCTCAGAGAACATTCCCCAGGTATACAATTACCTAATTTTTGACAAAGGAGCAAGAAATCCTAAGTGGAGCAGAGAAAATCTCTTCAACAAGTGGTGCTGGCAGAACTGGTTAGCGACTTGCAAAAAAGCGAACATAGACCCCCAGTTAACATCATGTACGAAGGTAAAATCCAAATGGATTAAAGACCTTGATATCAGACCAGATACCATAAGGTATATAGAACAACATGTCTGTAAAACACTCCATGACATTGAGACTAAAGGTATCTTCAAGGAGGAAACTGCACTTTCCAAACAAGTGGAAACAGAGATTAACAGATGGGAATACATTAAACTGAAAAGCTTCTGCACCTCAAAAGAAATAGTGCCCAGGATACAAGAGTCACCCACTGAGTGGGAGAAACTATTCACCCAACATCCTTCAGATAAGGGGCTAATATCCAAAATATACAGGGCATTGACAGAACTTTACAAAAAAAAAAAAAAAAAACATCTAATCCCGTCAAAAAATGGGGAGAAGAAATGAACAGACACTTTGATAAAAAAGAAATACAAATGGCCAAAAGACACATGAAAAAATGCTCCTCGTCACTAATCATCAGAGAGATGCAAATCAAAACAACGATGAGATACCACCTCACACCACAGAGATTGGCGCACATCACAGAGAATGAGAACAATCAGTGCTGGCGGGGATGTGGAGAGAAAGGAACTCTTATCCACTGCTGGTGGGAATGCCGTCTAGTACAGCCTCTATGGAAAGCGATATGGAGGTTTCTTCAAAATCTGGAAATTGAGCTCCCATTCGACCCAGCTATTCCACTCCTAGGGATATACCCTAGGAACACAAGAATACAATACAAAAACCCCTTCCTCACACCTATATTTATTGCAGCACTATTCACAATAGCCAGGCTCTGGAAACAACCAAGATGCCCTTCAAGAGACAAATGGCTAAAGAAACTGTGGTACATATACACAATGGAATATTATGCAGCCATCAGGATAGATGAAGTCATGAAATTTTCCTATACATGGATGTACATGGAATCTATCATGCTCAGTGAAATAAGTCAGAGGGAAAGAGAGAGACGCAGAATAGTCTCACTCATCTATGGGTTTTAAGAAAAATAAAAGTCATTTTTGTAACAATCCTCAGAGACAATTAGAGGAGAGCTGGAACACCAGCTCACTCCATGAAGCTCACCACAAAGAGTGGTGAGCACAGTTATAGAAATAACTACACTGAGAACTCCCATAATCAAGTGAGGGAACTGGAAAGCCTGTCTGGAGTACAGATGGGGGTGGGGTGGGATGGAGGGAGATTTGGGACTTTGGTGGCGGGAATGTTGCACTGGTGAAGAGGGGTGTTCTTTATATGACTGAAACCTCATCACAATCATTTATGTAATCAAGATATTCAAATAAAGAGAAAAAAAATCAAAAAAAAAATTTTTTGAGCTTCCATATGACCTAGTAACACTACTCCTTGTAATACACCTTTGGGGCACAGAAACACAGAGAACAAAAATAATCTGCATTCTTTTGTATTTTGAACAACTATTCAAAATAACTGGAATCTAGAAACAACCCAACAGCCCAAGAACAGTGGGCAAAGAAACCATGCTACATCTACTCAATGGGCTACTACACAGCTGTTTGTAAAAATAGCATCATGAAATTATTTATACTTGGGTGGATATTAAAATTATTATGTTGAGTAAAATTAGTCAGAGGGAGAAGGATAGACATAGAATGATTGCACATGTTTGAGGACTTATATACACATATATAAAGATAGTATAATATTAATATACAAAAACAATAAAGTCAAGGTCATTGAGGAGCAGTTCACAGTAGGAAGTTTGTCAGAAATAGCAAGGGAGTGTATTAAGGTAGAGAAGGGACCACTATGATAATGAATGTTGGAATTAAACTTTCTGGACAAGAACTGGATGCTAAAAGGTGATAAAAGGATATGCATGATACCACTTCAGTAATAATATTGTAGATCACAGTGTCTTAAAGGATAAAAGGAAGAAAAAAGGGGAGAGTTAGAGAGATAAGAATACTATCTACTTAGCTAGAGGAGGCAGAGGGAAAGATGGAGGGAACCTGGGGATATTGGTTGTAGTTAATGTATACTATTGGGGAGATGTTCTGCATTTTTATGACTGGAATTCAATAATGAATAACTTTGTAATTGTGTATCTCATGGTGATTCAACTAAAATATTTATTTATTAAATAAATAATTAAATATAAAAAAATAGTAAAAGATTTACCTTAAAGTAAGAAGTTTTGGGCCCAAACCTCAAAAAACAACAAAACAAATGAAAAAAATTGATTTGGTTGTTTGAACAGGTCAGCAATGAAAAGAAGTGCAGAGAGATCAAATAACAAGGAAATTCCCATGAGTTGCCAGAGTTTATAGCTTCACCTTGTGGCATGTCAGTGCCCGAATTAGGATCCTTTATAGTACAGTGAGAGTTATATGATTTCTGACACCAGCTTAAGCCAGAATCACTTAGGATTCAGGGACTACCTGATGGTTTTCAATGGTCTTTCCCATCCTTTTGCAGACCATGTTCCCTTCTGACCTTGTTTCTTTCCTGTCATACTCTTGTTCTATCCGTTGTTTCCCATGTTATGCCATGGCTTGACAAAACTTATTTATTTTCATCTGTGGGATACTTGGAATATCCTGAGGGTACGAAAAGCCATATGGGCCCCAGTTGAGAAATGCTTTTTTATTTTTGTTTTTGTTTTTGTTTTTTTTTTTGGGGGGGCACACCTGTTTGATGCTCAGGGGTTACTCCTGGCTAAGCACTCAGAAATTGCCCCTGGCTTGGGGAGACCATATGGGACGCTGGGGGATCGAACCACAGTCCTTCCTTGGCTAGTGCTTGCAAGGCAGACACCTTACCTCTAGCGTGAGAAATGCTTTGTTAAAATTTTATTTTATTTTATTTTATTTTGTGGGGGTACACCTAATGGTTCTCATGGGTTACTCCTGGCTCTGCACTCAGGAATCACTCCTGGCAGGATCAGGAGATGGTATGATTTGCTGGGGATCAAACTTGAATTGGCTGCATGCAAAGCAAGCACCTTATTCACAGTACTATTTCTCTGCCCCCCTGAGAAATGACTGTCATGAGGCCATCTTATCTGGGACAGTGCATAAAACATGGAAGTTTCCTGGAAAGAAATTCACCCTAAAGAAAGAGAAAATCTTGAGCAACAAAATCTTTTTTTCTTATTCTTCTGCATATTCACATTCAGGGTGTGGGTAGGGGATTGAAGGAAGCAGTAGAATGCAGTAGTAAGAGTTTTTAAGAGTTTTACAAAATTAAAAATTAAACAAATATGGGATTATATTAAACATTTCTGTACTGTAAAAGAAACTAAGGTTAAAGTAAGATACCCTACTAAATGGAAAAAAAAAAAACCCAAGCACATTCTGCAATTGACAAATGGCGAATATATCCAAAACAGAGTTTATATAAAACACTCGCAGATCTTGGGGCCAGAGAGATAGTATGCAGGTAAGGTAAGGCATGCAGAAGGAATGTGGTTCAAATCCCAGCATCCCATATGGTCTCATGAGCCTGCCAGGAGCGATTTTTGAGTGTAGAGCCAGGAATAACCCTTGAGTGCTGCCAGGTGTGACCCAAAAACAAAAACAAAATCAAACAAACAAAACACTTGCAGATCTCAATAATCAAGTAAGCAACCCCATCCAAAAATGAGGCAAAGTGTTGAACAATTATTTACTCCAAATGACACATACATGAACAATAGATATATGAAAATGTGTTCATGATCACTGATGCAAATAAAAACAATGTGAATAAAATTCACATTCAAATGTGTATTCAAATTCAATACAAATGAAAATGAAGTATTATCTTATACCAGTGATAATGGTATATACCAAAATGCCTGGCATTAGTCAGTACTGGCAGGCCTATGGGAAAAAAGGAAACTTGATGCACCATTAGTGGGTCATCTGGCTTCCTTTATGAAAAACAATATGAGACTGCTCAAAAATTAAAAATAGGTCATCCATTTGACCCAGTGATTCTTCTTCTGGTATCCTATTTTACAAGATAAAAACACTAATTAAAAGTATATATATAGGGCACACCTATATTCACTGCAATACTAGTACTGGCCAAGATCTGAAAACAACTCAAATACCCAAGGAATAAATTAGAAACTGTAGCACATACACACAATAAGTCAGTTACAACTAAAAAGGGAACTTTACCTTTCACTATAACTTCTAAAGGGTCTCTTTAGAAAAAGAAGGGTGAAAGACAGATGCCAAAGGACTTCACTTATAGGTGGCATATAAAGAAAGAAAGCAAAGGAATATACAATGTTTAACGAAGGATGGGGGACTCTTAAACTTTGATAATAGAACTCAACTTACTAACGGGGTAGACTACAATGGTGGGATGGTGGCAGGAATTGATGGGATATACTAGCCCAAAGGTTTCTGGCACAATGGCAGTGATGGAAGCAATAGGACTTTGCACACTAAAAGCATAAACATTAGCCCTACTGCAAATAATAAAGAGGACTGCAGGGCACTGGAGATATAGTACCGTGGTGGGTAAGGCACTTGCCTTGCATGTGGCCAACTCGGGTTTGATCCCTGACACCCCAACACCCTAGATGGTTCCCTGAGCCCTGTTAGGAATAATCCTTGAGTACAGAGCCAGGAGTAAACCCTGAGAACTGCAGGATATGGCCCCCAAATAAGTAAACTACTAAACAGAAAAAAAAATAACCAAACAAATGAATAAACAAGCCTCTGCAGGGCAGTGAGGTTACACATACCAAAACTGGAAATTTGACAATTTGTGCACTATCGGACTGGTTGGCGGTGCTGAGAGTTGCAAGTAAAGAGCGAGCAGAAATGATAGATGCTCAGTTGCCTACTGAAGTAAGAAGAAAAAGTCAGAGCTCACAAGCGTAAAAATCCATACTGCCAATTGCACAAACCAGGTCAGAGGGAAATATAATAAAATTTAAAGGTTCCAGAGAAGTCTGGGGGGTAAAGCAGAGGCTGATGAAAACTAATATTACTAGTGGATACTAGAGAAACCTGGGTCTCGGTTGTCCTCCTTACATGTACATTTAGCATGTCTAGACTTCCTACCCACTAGAGCAGAACTCTGGTTTGAGATGATTGTCCTGTCAAAAGGGAATAAGTGCAGTTTGGATTTTGTCTTGATGTTCTAGTTACCATAGTGCATTGTAAAGTTTGACTCTGGGAATATTTTGGGCTGAATTTATACTAAAGCTTATTAATTTTCAAAATTTTACAAATTCTCCTTTAAAGCAATGAATTCCTAAAACAATTGTTTTTACATTTTCTCCCAATTAGTTTTACTTAAGTTTACTGAGCTTGTTTTATGAGCAATTATCATCTACCCACCACAAAAAATTAGGAGAAATTAATTTTCCTTTTCTTCTACATGAATTTTGCTACTTATAACTTCTATCACCAGAGAAAATGTTCTTTTTCCATTTTTATTGAAAGGTTATTTTTTTGGTTTTTGGGTCACTCCTGGCTCTATGCTCAGGAATCGCTCCCAGCAGGCTCAGAGGACCATATGGGATGCCAGAATTCAAACCACCGACCTTCTGCATGCAAGGCAAAGGCATTACTTCCATGCTATCTCCGGCCCCCTCTTTTTCCTTTTTCTTTTTTTTCTTTTTTTTTTTTTTTTTGGTTTTTGAGCCACACTCATTTGAAGCTCAGGAGTTACTCCTGGCTATGCGCTCAGAAATCGCCCCTGGCTTGGGGGAACCATATGGGACGCCACCGCAGTCCGTCCTACACTAGTGCTTGCAAGGCAGACACCTTACCTCTAGCGCCACCTTCCCGGCCCGTCTTTTTCCATTTTAATGGATAGATTTTCCTCATTTTTTTCTATTCAGTTTTTATATATTTTTTAAAAATCTGGTTTTCTTGCCAGTTTTAATGTTTATTTTTAAGAAAAATTAACTTTAATGGCTATTTCCATGGAAAATAGTAGTACATTGCAAATAACATGTGCATTGCAAACAAGACCAGTGGAAATATTTATACATTGATATTTACTTTTTATAACAATTTTGTTTTTGTTTTGGGGCCACACCCGGTGGTGCTCAGGGGTTACTCCTGGCTGTCTGTTCAGAAATAGCTCCTGGCAGGCACGGGGACCATATGAGACACCGGGATTCGAACCAACCACCTTTGGTCCTGGATCGGCTGCTTGCAAGGCAAACGCTGCTGTGCTATCTCTCCAGGCCCTTTATAACAAATTTTATTAAGCTCACTAAGATAAACTTAAAAAATAAAATATCTTTTGTTTTGTTTTGTTCTGTTTTGTTTTTTTTTTGGGTCATACCCGGCAACGCTCAGGAGTTACTCCTGGCTCTATGCTCAAAAATCACTCCTGGCAGGCTAGGGGACCATATGGGATGCCCAGATTCGAACCACTGTCCTTCTGTGTCTAAGGCAAACGCCTTACCGCTGTGCTATCTCTCCAGCCCCAAACTTAAAAAATCTTATAGGATTAAGCTTAAAGCATACTAGTCATACTTCTGGTAGAGTATGAAAGGTGATTTTTGCTATGTTAGAGATAATTCAGTAATATGAGTAAAGGATTATTTGCCATTTTGTCTGAGGTTTTAAGTTTTCGCTTATATAATCTATGTAAATAAATATCATGAAGAAAATATTAGAAAATAAAATAACTAGCCTATATACTGGCAGAATACATGTTTGATACCAGAAGATTTTGGATTTTTGTTTTCTACCAGATATTATTTGTATGTCCTTGAAGAATTTCTCTGACTGTGAGAATCAGTTGTCTTTTCTGTAAGAGTGCCATCTGTCCTTGTGGTGGGAGAGTTGAGAGGTTCATATTTTAATAAAATATGTAACTTTGGTGTGGGGATAGGAAAAATATGTAACATCATTTTAACAATGTAAAGTCCACTGTTCTAGTGATAACAGTAATAACTGATCATAGTTATAAAGTATTTGTATCAATCTTCTTATCTTGACCTCCATCTCTACATACCACGATGTTTATCACAAATTTTAGTTACTAGTTTTTGACATGATTTCCTAAAAGATAAGTTAGTTTCTTCTCTTTCTTCCTTCCTCCTTCTTTCTTTCTTTCTTTCTTTCTTTCTTTCTTTCTTTCTTTCTTTCTTTCTTTCTTTCTTTCTTTCTTTCTTTCTTTCTTTCTTTCTTTCTTTCTTTCTTTCTTTCTCTTTCTTTCTCTCTTTCTCCTATCTCCTTCTCTCTCCTATCTCTTCTCTGTCTCTCTGTCTCTGTCTCTCTCTGTCTCTCTCTCTCTCTCTTTCCCCCTTTCCCTCCCTCCCTCCCTGGGCCATACCTGGTGGTACTCAGGCATTACTCCTGGCTCTGTGCTCAGAAATTAATCCTGCCTGGCTCAGGGGACCATATGGGATGCTTGGGATCAAACCCAGGTTGGCCACATGCAAGGCAAATGCCCTACCCACTGTGCTATTGCTCAGTCCCTCTTTTATTTTTTAGGGATCATACCTGGCTATGATCAGGGGTTTCACTTGTTTCTGTTATCAGAGATCACTCTTGTAAGTACTCAGGAAGCCATATAGGATAGTCTGTATTGAACCTGGGTTCAATGGTTTTGAGACAATAAATAAATAAATAAATAAATAAATAAATAAATAAATAAAACCCAAGAACTGAGGGCTTTCAAATACCTCTTGTGCTCTGACCTCAGCATTTGAGGACACTTCTTTTTGGACTGGCAGGTGAAGCTCATTTCTGAAGAATATTGAATTTTTCTATTTGTTTGTTTTTGGTGGTGGTGCTTAGGGATTACTCCTGGTGCTCAGAAATTATGCCTTCCAGACTCAGGGGAGCATATGAGATGCTGGGGATGAAACCCAGGGCAAATGTCCTGTCTGCTATGCAATCACTTCAGCCCCTGAATTATTTTCTAATTTATGGAAAAGTATAATTTGATTGCTAAATAAGATCCTTGCAAAATTAAGTATATTCTGGCACTAGGAAAAAAATTCTTTTGTGGGGGGGGTGAGAAGCACACTCAGCACCTCTCAGGGGTTACTCTTGGCTCTGCATTCAGAAGTCACTCCTGGCAGGCTTGGGAACCATATGGGATGTCAGCAATTGAGCCCAGGGCTATTTCAGGTTGGCCACATGCAAGGCAAATGCCTTACTGCTGCTGTGCTATCATTCTGGCCCTGTAGGAAAACGAATTCTAATGTTTACTAAAAGGAAAAAGAATATCTAAACTAATTACCATTACCCTTCAATTCTCCAAATGATTAGTGAGTCAAGAAGCCACTTCTTTACTCTTGTAAAAACTGTGTTGTAAGTATCAATAAACAAGGCAGTTTGTTTGTTTGTTTTTGCAGTTTTGCCTAGGCTGCTGAGCTAGAGATTTTCAAACTCATATACATAGAGAAAATTGATTAAATGTATGGATTCCAGAGCAGGAGAGATCACAAAGGGGTTCAAGTGTTTGCACTGCAGAAGGTGTCTCAATTCAATCTAAGTACTGATTCCTGGACTCCGTTTTTCAAAATTCAGACTCAGCCCTCTTGATCCTTCTCAAGAATTTGCTTTCTAGACAAAATGCTCTAGGACGTTCACATGCAGTGGGCCTGGAGCTCACACTTGGACAAACACTATTCCAAGAATATTCTTCCTTTTTAACTTATGCCTTGAGTTCAACAGATGGAATGAGCTTGTCAATGCTCATGTAAAGAAAGTCAATGAGCACAGGGGTCAGCACAAATATAAATGGTCAAGGTGGGTGAGGGAAAAACCAAGATTTTCCAAACCTGTCCAGTGGAATTCTCAGAATGGAATCTCAGATATCTAATCTAATCAGAGGTTTCCGCCCTCTCCACACCCATGCATGACCCCTCCTCTTTATACTGACTTCATCTGTGATGCAGAAGGAGGAAATTCCTATGATCATTTTGGCCATGTTTACCTCTTTGGGTGACAGGATAGAGATGTAGTCTTCGTATATTATCCTGGCCTTTTCCTCAATGACCTTTTTGTTCTGCTCTTTCTTTAAGTCTTCACAGGCCAGCCAGAAAAGCAAGTTCTCCTCACTGTATTCTGTCCGCAGGAACTCTCGGAAGAGGTTTCTTCCTGCCGGGGCCTTCATCATTTTATCAAAGTTTTGAGACCAAGACAAGACTTCATCTGAAGTGGGGTTCTGGCTGCAGAGACAGAAACGGGCGGTTGTTAGCAAAGACAAAACCCAACTGCAAGGGCGAACATCCATCCAGCCCCTGCAGAAGAGGAGCCAGAGAAAGTTCTCTCACTTGCTGCCATCTAGTGGCCATTGTCACGCTGAACAGGCAACATCTGCTTGTTTGGGCATTCATGGAATTTTAACATTCCCGTAGGAACAACATTCTTGAGTAGCAATCCATCTTTCGAATTGAAATGAACTACATTCCTATGTTTGCAAGCTATCGTTAATAAATCCCCAAAGAACCTAGGAAAAATTAAAACCTTCAAAGTATAAGTTGAAACATTCCCGACTGGTTGAGATTAAGTGATCTTAAACATATCTTAAACATATCTACATCTGCTATAAAATTTTATTTTGTTCTATGACACAATACTCCGGATTTACTCCTAGCTCTGTGCTCAGGGATCACTACCAGGTGAGCTTGGGGGAACATGTGTGGTGCCGAGCACTGAACTCATGTCCATCATTTGCAAGGTAAATGCTCTAACTCACTTTATGGATAAAGTCCAAAAACGAACGTTGAAATTGTAAGAGTGAAGCATTTCTTTCTATTGCCATTTAAATAATAACACATTGTATATATGTGTCACACACTTTTTCAAACTTTTCAAATTTTCGCTAGATGTTTTGAACTCATTTTTATTCATGAATAGATTTATCAGTGTTGAATTCACCACACAATTCTCTTTACAAAATTTCCTATCTAAAATATATTTGGTCAAAAGTATATGCTTCTTTATCCTTACTTTTTCTGGCAAAGTGTTTTGAATAGATTTATTATTACTTCCAAATGCCTCAACTTTCTCATTCACCAGTATGAATTTAAAAGGCATATAACAGCAATATTAAATGTTTTATTCAATAATACAGAACTTGCCTTATATATAACCTGCACAGTTTGGATCCCCAGCACACCATATTCCTCCCCCGCAAAAAATATCCCACCAGGTGTAATTCCTTAGTGTAGAACCAGAGTATATCTTGAGAATTGCAGGGGGTGGTCCCAAACAAATCAAAAAATGTTTTCAGGGGCTGGATTCATAGTACAGTGGGCAGGGTGCTTGCCTTGCACAGGGCCAACCTGGGATCAATCCCTGGCATCCGAATGGTCCTCAGAGCACCACCGAGAGTAATTTCTGAGCTCAGAGCTGAGAATTGCAGGTTGTGGCCCCAAAACAACAACAAAAAGTTTTCATATGTGGAAAAAGAAAACATAATTATAGGATTATAAAATCTGCTTATATTATAATTTTATCTTTTTTTTCTTTTTAGGCCATACCCCGTGATGCTCAGGGGCTACTCCTGGCTATGAACTCAAAATTGCTCCTGGCTTGGGGGACCATATGGGTCGCTGGGAGATCGAACCAGAGTCCATTCTAGGTTAGCACGTGCAAGGCAAATGCCCTACTGCTTGCGCCACTGCTTCAGCCCCTAATTTTAACCTTTAGATATTGCATTTCAACCTTTCCTTTTAGGAAACATAACACATGGCTAGTGTCTTTCAGAGAAAAATCATGGGGTTGAGACCAACCAGATACCTTTCCCAAGTTACTTGGGAAATGTAACCTCAAGGCTTTTCTGAAGTGGTTCAGACTCACTTCTTTAAAGAGAACAACTTAAGAAATTTCCAGGGGGAAAAAAACTAGAAAATTAAGACAATTTGGTGCATTGATCCATGCAACCATTTCCTTAGAAAAGATAACTCAGGTTGATGGCTTAAATATATTGAAGAGAAAAACTGATCAAGAGCACTTGCTAACACAAAATTAGATCACCCAGATCGGACGTGTATAGATTTTCCAAATAAAGAGTTCCAAGAATTAAGAGCTTCAGCAGGTACTCAGCTGCATCCAGGAGACAGACACTGTCTAAATCTCACTTACCATTCCTCTAGGACCTGGACACTCTCCATTTTTGTGGTAAGCGTGGGTCGTCCTGCAGTTTCCCCTCTTTCTTCGTTCCTAACAGTGAGGCTGCAATGTAGTATAACACTTTATTTTGTCTAGGGAAAACCAATTTTTTAAAGCAACAACACAGCAAGAAAATATTTCGCAGAAGAACTTTGCTTCCAATATGCCAGAATATTTAATGCACAAAAAAAAAAAGGAACGGCAGGATTTAAAACGTTGGGTTAGCCTGGTATCAATACAAGGAAAGAGAACAAAGTAAAACAAGATTTTAAAACAAACACAATTAAACACCATGACTTCACCCTTATATAGGAAGAATTGTAAATTTTGATATTCATGGTTGTATGATTTAATATTTGACTCATAGCCTTAAATAACTATTTGGAATAAGACCATTTTGACTTCAACTTTGCTCCTTGCTCTGTTTGGTTTCCACACATAGGTAAGAAGATAAAATGTATTTGAATCTAAAAGAGAATTTGTTAAATTCACACCATTCTTCCCAAAAGAGCAGATTTTCTTGTCACCGAGAACATCACTTCTCCATACACTTAATTCAGAGGACTCCATTTATAGTTGAGTTTGTCTCCCCCTACCCCCAATTGACTCAAGCCCAATGCTGCACCAGAGAAAGTTCCTGCTACCCAAGGGGTAGCTCTGGATGAAAAGAGTCTAAATCTCTGAGATGCAAAGATGGAAATTTGACAGTGTAGAGGAACCCTGTTAGTCTCACAGGGATTGTGGAACACAGCAGGAAGAGAAGATTTGTCAGTTTGTGGAAATGAGTGAGCAATACATTGTAGTGTAACACCCAGTACTTGGTGTAAAGTGGAAATATAGGGGGGTTATAAATAAAGACAAAGAAGCAGTGATGGGGACAGTGACACCTTGGCCTTGGAAGCTGTCTTGCCACTGAATAAGACACATACATGTTCTCTCAGTCTAAAACAGATGCGGTTCATGAGAAAGTCTGCCAATAGGCACAGGAAATTCATACAACCCCTCTTCCCTTCTTTCATCTGTTCTATCATTCAATCAGCAGCAGACCATGAGAACAAGGTATATTTTTATCATGGCCAGGCGCTCTTCTTTAATTTTTCTATCTCCATTGTCCAGATGAGCAAAAAGAGAAGCAGAGAGCTGTCTAGAAAGTTGGCCATAAATCCAGACAAATAGACTGCCATGATGAGAAATTGAATCCAATTCTATTATAGGGCCATTGATTATTTGATTCATTAGGCACTACAGATTGACACTTGGTTCTAATATGGGTGAGTCATGTACTCCACCTAGAGGTACAGTTCATCCTTTTTTTTTTTTTTTATTGAGCAACTCTTCTGGGTCCCTAAACAATCTCCAAATAAGTGAATACAAAAAATAACATCTAATTACTAAGTGATGGAAAAGAGCAGAGTGCCAGTGAAAAGAAGTCGCTTTATTTCATTCTTTTATTCCCAGGTGCAATGATGACTATGGGCTTGGGGAATGTAGTAGAAAAGCATTTAAGAAGGGGAGTTAATTCTGACTAAAAGTGAGAAGAGATGAAAATCTAGTTTAGGAGGTAACTACTTAAAGAAAAGAGAACCCAATAGGGATGAGAAAGAATTCTTTTCTAGTAACATTTATTTTAATGAAAATAAAAGAATTTATCTGCCTGACAGATTGACTTCTTCTCTACCAACTGGCAGGGAGAATGTTACACCTAGCAGTGAAGGACCGAACTAAGAGTAATTTTGCTTCATAGGGGAGAGGTCCAAAAACTTGGAGAAGGCAAAGGAATGGTCAACACCCAAATGGGGTCACTGTCGCACTGGGAGGCAGTGTGCCCATGCTGAGAGCATGGGAAGCTTTCGGAAAACAGTGAGGTGGTTCCAGTGGAGGGATGCAAACTTTTAGGCAACTACTTGTGGGTCCTGATAATGAGTTTGCAGCTTGAGATAAATCAAGAAACTTCAGCTAACTGAGATGCTCTGTACCTAGACATATATGGGTTTTATTTCTTCATTTCTTTATATTTGGGGTTCTATATCCAGTGTGCTTGCAGGTCAATCCTGGCTATATGCTCAAGGGTCACTCCCAGTGGTGCTCAGGTAACACTGCAGTGCCAGGGCTAAAATCCAGACTTCCTGTGGGCAAAGCATGTAGTGTCATACCTTGGAGCAATCTCCCAGGCCCAAATATATACATTAGAGAAATATCTCCAAGTATCTCTAGGTAAGGCAATTCTCTGGAATTTGATGTATTTCTAATCATTATTGAAAGGTTATTAGTGGGAGGAAATAAGGATATACCACTTCTGTGAAAGTTTTTGGGAGAAATAAATGATGTCAAATATTCAATGGAGATATATATATATAGAAATTCTAGACATATCTTATTTAAGTAGAAAATTAACAATATTACTGTTAGTTTTGCTGTGTGTAATACAATATAATGGTTTCAGAAAGAAAATATTTTTCTTTAGTTAAATAGCAAACTCCTTGACAATTTATGTTTCATGTAAATGCAGCGGAGGGACTCATGTTAGGAAATATCTTTAGAAAAAATGTTCTCCATTGTGCCTTGGCTGTAGAAACAAGATCTGGAATCCACATGCATGATTCACAGTTCCTGAACATGGATTCTGGCTCCCTTTATCTGTTTCTAAGATATTTACAAATATCCCAAATGCCACCATAATAGAGTAATCGTTATGAAACATCGGGTTGTGTTTATATCTCTCTTTTCTACAGATGATAAAATATGGACACACATTTTTACTAAAACTACTTAACATAGACATTTAATAAATATTTCCCTCACCATTTCTCCAGGTCTTTTTTTGTCTCATGTTACACATAAGACTAAACTATAGAAAAACTAAACTTTAGCAATTGATAAGTGTTTTCCACAGTTCTCTTGGGCTACCAAAGCAGCTCTCAGCAGAATAGCCAGGATATGAAAATAAACTATATGTCTAATGACAGGCCAATGGATAATGAAGTTTTTTTTTGCTTGTTTGTTTTGGGCCACACTCGTTTGATGCTCAGGGGTTACACCTGGCTAAGCGCTCAGAAATCGCCCCTGGCTTGGGGGGACCATATGGGATGCCAGGGGATCAAACCGCGGTCCGTTCCTTGGCTAGCGCTTGCAAGGCAGACACCTTACCTCTAGTGCCACCTCTCCGGCGATAATGAAGTTTTGGTCTTTATACACAATGGAATACAAACACAAGAAAAAAGTAAGGAGATTTGGATGGAACAGGAGGGCAACATGCTGAATAAAATTAACCAGGAAGACAACCCAGGATTATCTCACCCATATATGGTGTACAGAGAAACTATACAGGGACATAGATCATTACACATGATAACAAATACCAGGTACAGGAGTACAAACAGAGTATGAGAACGGGAGGGAGTAGAGAAACAGAGGTAATAGTGATGGGTGAGATGACTATGTACACCAAGCCTAGGAACATCAACACTATTACAAACAAATAAAACTATACTAAAAAGTTCTCTCTCTCTCTGTGTCTCTCTCTCTCTCACATACACATCTCTTCTTTTTCATTTTTTTTTATTTTTAATTATGAGAACAAAGATGCAAAGAAAGAGGACAAGGTAAAGTTACAGTGGAAGGACAATCACCCATAAACAGAATTCTCAGTAGTCCTATTGCTGATATCTTAACTTTGAACTTTCAGCCAAAGAATATTAAGAAAAATAAAACAGAACCTATGTACAATTGCTTTGTCCCTCAAGTCCCCAGATTGTAGTACATAATATTTCTTAGCAGCACACAAAGCAATCTAAAGACATAACACTTATGTAACTCCTTAAACATTGAAGGCAAAGTACTTTTTTACATTTCCATGCACATGCATATTAGTTTAAGTTAACCTCAAAAGTTTAAGTGGTTTGTTTCTCTTAAGGATTAGAGTCAAAAGAGCACAGTAAAAATGGTGTTAGAGTGGCAATTATTGTTTGCAGAGGCCCACCACAATATGAGGGACATGGAATGGAAAAGCTTTGTCCTAAATACAAGGAGACCCTACCCCTGAAGTTTCCTGGCATAATACCAACTCTAGGCTCCAGGCAAACTAGTTTGTCCAATCCAGGTCATTGTCTGTAGTGCCAATACACTTTTATTTTGCACACAGTCTCTGTTGTTGGTATCATGTTTCTGTATTAAAGATCCTAGAAACTGCATATCCAATATTGCAGTTAGGATTGTGCAGAGCATCCTCTCATTTCACCTCACAATTAAAGGGCAATGCAGAGAACCCTGTCCTGTAAGCAGGTCGTTTTTGTTGTCAAGTCTTCTTAGTGTTAAGGGAAGTCTCTTTTGAGCAGGTCGATGTCAGAACTGTGGTAGTGTCTTCCTGGTAGAGGACTGCTTCCGGGTGTTGTTATAAAAAACCTTGGATGTTTCGTAGATACCTTCCCTGGTTCAGGATGCCCATTCTTCTGAGGCCTGTGCCAGCTCATTATATCAATGTTCAGGGTGTAAGGCCCCATTGCACTACAAGATTTGTATGTTCTGATCTCTAATATATAAGAACTTATTTGTATATATAGTATTTTCCCATTTTAATGTGCCTATGCAAACAAGGAACAATGCCACTTGGCGTTATCGGCGATTATGGGGGCCATAAGAACAAGTCCAACAATCCTCATGACATGGTTCAATCATAAGCATTGAACTGAGGGACTCTTCCACCAAAATTCCTTGTTGAACAGCTCACAAAGAGAAGACAAGATAAAAAGTGGGTAGAATCATCATGGTAAAAGAATATTTAGAAAGAGTTATAGCTGTTAAAGAAAATACACAAAAATATTCAAAAGACATATATGTCCATTTTATGTCTTTTGAAATAGTTGGTGGTTGTTAAATCTAATGCACGACTTTGGTCTGTGATTAGAACTGTGTAGTTCTGAAGTTAAAAGGGTAAATGTGAGGTACTGATGGTTGGGGGTGGGAGAGTTAAGGAGTAATAATGAGCTTTGTAGGGGTGTGTGAAAGGGCAGAATCTGTTGGGGAAGGAGGTCGGTCTTGATGCCTAACAAATTAAAGAACTGAGGGTAAAGAGGGTTAATAAAGAGGAAGATAACGAATCCGGATTGGGATATGAGGGAGTAGAAGGGGCTCTGTGTGGAGGAGGGGAAATATATCAGAGGGTTATATATACATTGTATAGATGAATTGTTTATGGTCAGGCTTGGCAGTCAGAAAGGACCACTGTATAGGAAGTCATGTCTACATATACACTGATTTTAGAGACCTATTTGAATATTATCCTCCAAATCTAGGGAATTCCATTTTTTTCCTAAAACAGTCTAGTATTAAGAATATTTTGGGTGTTGTTAAAAAGTATATATGCTTACAAAAATGAATACTAGTAAGAAGAGAACTCCTGAATAGGGTCCAGTCTGGGGGGGATCTCAGTCCCCTGGACTAAGTTGTCAGCCCAGGGGGCCTATGGCTAGCTGTCCTGCCCAGAGCCCCCAACATACCAGCTGAAGAGACACAGAAGAACTGGTATGTGGAGTCTTCCCGGTGCAGCCCTGCCTCTGTACACACACATCTATTTTTGAGTGCCACCAGCCAATGATGCTCAGGGGTTATTCCTGACTCTATACTGAGGAATCACTCTCAGAGGTTCTAGAGGACCATATGAGGTGTAGGGGATTGAACCAGAATTGGCCCTGTGCAGTTATAAACACCTTCCCTTATACTATCTTTCTGGTGTCTAAACTTACAATATTTTAGAAATAATGTATTCAATGTTTCTATGATCAAGAATCACTGATAACATTTAAAGATGAAGATATATGCAAGGCATGTCGATCCAGAAATAAATAAGGAGTGTTTGTATTAAACTGCCTCTTTGTCTTAGAAATTCCTGTCCCCAGTTCTACCTGGTGCTGCTGTGAATAATGCTGCATGTTTATGGTCATAAATATGAACATATTTGCTCCAGATTAGCGTGTGCCTATCTTAGGAGCTGAGTAAAGGTCTAAAAGGAACACTAAAGTTGCTGATAATGATAGTTCAGGTGAAGACCAAGACATTTTCACTTTCACTTTCTGTAACATTTATTTGGGGCGAAGCTCCCCAATGGTGCTAAGGAGGCATGGGGCTCCTGCCAGTCACTCACAGAAAATTGGCCCAGTTTTTCAATGGGAGAAGGTCACGCTGTTTGGACCCTGAGGTGCTAGGGATTACAGAGACCCCTGTGTTACTGGAGCAGGGAGTTCCCCAAGACCACACCCAGTGATACTTGGGTTCCACATGGTGCTGGGATGGGATCAGGTGGGCTGTATGCAAGGTATATGTCTTAACCACTGCACTATCTTTTTGATTCCTCGGTAACATGTTAATGAACTTTTCTGCTTTTTTAAACAGAGAACAAAATGTATATACAATGCTCACTGTGGGAGTTTATCATAGTTTATTTTATGAAAGAAATGTAAATAACCTAGCTTAAGTATACTAGAACAAGTTTTTAAATTTCAGGACCAATTTTCTAAGCCACTGACTTTGAAGAGAGAAGATATACTTGGACAGTTCAGAACGTAAGGAACTGTGCCTCTGTAATATAGATTGATGTTAGGGAAGGGGCAATGATTTGTGTTTTCAAGGGAATTAAGTAGTAGGTGAAGAAACATTATGAGATGCACATTTTAGAGTTTACCAACTTACTATTGATCATCATGATATCGGTGGGTTTTCTATGTAAAAGAGTCCAGTAGAAAAGCCCATTTGTCTTTAGGGAGAAACTTGGAAAATTAAGGGCAATAAACGGAAGCATTGTGGTGTTCATGCAACCAATAGATAGAAACTAATCACAAAAATCATATAAAGTCTATGGCCATACCACCCTGAACGCGCCCGATCTTGTCTGATCTCGGAAGCCAAGCAGGGTCGGGCCTGGTTAGTACTTAGATGGGAGACCACCTGGGAATACCGGGTGCTGTAGGCTTTTGGGGCCGTGCCCCTTCACCTTTTTGGGCCGGGCGGTGGCACTAGAAGTAAGATGCCTGCCTTGCCTGTGCTAGCCTTGGATGGACCGCGGTTTGATCCCCCGGTGTCCCATATGGTCCCCCAAGCCAGGAGCGACTTCTGAGCGCATAGCCAGGAGTAACCGCTGAGCATCACCGGGTGTGGCCCAAAAACCAAAAAAAAAAAAAAAATCATATAAAACCACACAAAACTCAGCTGGGAAAAAGATGCTTAAATTTCATACAGCGTGACATTGGGAATTAGAAAAGAATTGCTGTCCTGGTAAAGGCAGTTAAACTTCCAGATATTAACATTTTCACATTGTGATATCGGGTTTTCAATTTTGTTTAAATATACTACCACACATTTTTCCAGAATGAATATGAAAGAGACAGTAGGTTCCAGATTCTGAGAAAGAATCGGTAGGTTATTCTTTAGATGCTTCATTTTTTTTTTCAGTTAAAATCTCAGGTGGGAGGGGGCAGAGAGATAACATAGCGGCGTTTGCCTTGCAAGCAGCCGATCTAGGACCAAAGGCAGTTGGTTCGAATCCCGGTGTCCCATATGGTCCCTCGTGCCTGCCAGGAGCTATTTCTGAGCAGACAGCCAGGAGTAACCCCTGAGCACCACTGGGTGTGGCCCAAAAACAAAACAAAACAAAACAAAATCTCAGGGGGAAAATACGGTGGTTTCATTGTGGAGAATCAGCAACAATTTACAAACACTATACATATAGATTCAGCTATATTCAATATTGTCTAGCTGGAAAATCAAAGAATAAAATAGAGGTTCTGAAACTGAGACATTCTGACAGGTCAATAAGCATCAGGTTACATCATGATGAGAGCCAGGGGAGAAATCATCACATAAAGTTTTCATAACCACCAGAACCACTTTATCCTGTACAGGAGGAATAGAGAAAAAAAAAGATTTCACAGAAGAGATGATGAGTAAAATAGGGTGAAAAACAAGCAGTATTTGTCAGTTAAAGGCAAAGGAACTTCCAAGCAGAAGAGAAAAAGTAAGATGTAGAGACTGGGATCTGTGACTAGGCTGGCTAACAGCGAAGAGCAAAATGGCCAGATATTTCAATGGGCAGTGTTTCAGGTCAGAAGCGATAATTTAAAACAGAGAGTGAGAGCTGAGTTATGTAAAGAGCCAAGAAGACACGAGTGGAGTCCACATCTTTCAGGACATCTTGATTTGGTGGCTTTACCTTCCTCATGCAGTATGGTGGTGAACTACTGTACAGGATCATAAAGCAAAACTTATCACAAAAGAGGAAAATTAACTGCAATCATACAACTAGCTACAAGATGGAACTGGAAGATATTATGTTAAATGAAGTAAGCTGAAAGAAGAAGGATAAGCACAGTATGATATCACATACAATGTGATATTTAGAAAAATGGATGAAGGAATGGAATGGCTTAAATGGGCATTGTAGAGAACACAATTGGCCCCAAAATATAGGGTGGAGAAGAAAATGAGTGGAGGAAGAAAATGACAGATGTAAAATAATAGGAGATGGGGCTCAAGGGCACATTAAGACAGAACTAAATACCCAAATATCAACAAAAATGAAATCAGAAAACACAAACTAAGACAACCAAAACTAAAAGTGTGCCTGTTAGGATGGCGGGTTGGAGTGGGGGGTGGTGTTATGGGATGGACTCTGGAAACACTGGTGGAGGGAGGCTGACACTGGTGGTGGTATTGGTGCTGAAATAATGTAGGTGTAAAACTCAACTATGAATAACTTTGTAAATCACAATGCATTAAAAAAATTGAAAGGAAAGGGCCCGGATAGATAGCACAGCGGCGTTTGCCTTGCAAGCAGCCGATCCAGGACCAAAGGTGGTTGGTTCGAATCCCGGTGTCCCATATGGTCCCCCGTGCCTGCCAGGAGCTTTCTGAGCAGACAGCCAGGAGTAACCCCTGAGCATCGCCGGGTGTGGCCCAAAAACCAAAAAAAAAAATAAAATAAAATAAAAGGAAAAACATTGCAATTTGAAATTAATCAAAAATCTGCATGCTACAATGACCATTCCAAGTTTATCAAAGCTTCTCTCAACCCAGAGAAGCTTTACACACTAAAATTATTAGGGACTAGTTCATAATAAGAAGAAATGCATTTCTTCTTATAATAATACTGCTATAATATTTTATACCAGTATTTTTATAATAGGATAAACATATTTACTACCTCTCATAATGATATTCCTTTAAGATAATCAGAGAGTTGGTTAATATTTCCATTTCATGCAACAGTCCATAAAGTCTCCATGGCTGATTTGTCCAAAACCTACAACCAAAACTAGGGCTAGCATGAGATTTCTTCTCTCATGTTCATTTTTAATATTCAAAGTTGTTTCTCATTAGATACACAAACAAATTGTATTTTTAAGTTGTTTGCAAACATTGTTCTTCAATGTCCAGAAAGAAAAAAACCTCACACAGTTAGTGAATGCAATGTCCCTTTCTCATCATTATTCTATATCTATAAATCTATATCGTACAGAGAACTGAGCATAGAACAAAGATGAGAAGTAGTTTTTCTCAAAATTCCTTGCCAGTCAACATGACCAGAAATGAGTTGTTACAAAAGAAGTTGACAGCAAAAGCCTGAAAGAAGAAAAAATAAGTGATATTTCTCATGAGCGCACAACAGATGTGTAGTTACTGCAAAGTTAAGTTTCACTTGCTTTAATAAACAGGGAGAAGGAAGGAGAAAGGAGGGAGCACAGGTGTATGGCTTAGAAAGGAAAATACATAAAATAATTCCTTAAAAGCTAAGTCTACAATCATTGGGTATCCTTACTTTCATTTTGGAACAGGAAAACTCAGTAATATTCAAATTTATGACAGACATTTATCTTCTTCATTTGTACTATAATTTGGTTGGGAACAGTGGTTAGAAATGTGTCTTAAATTGTTATAAAATATTCTTTTTTTTTTTTTTGGTTTTTGGGCCACACCCGGCTTTGCTCAGGGGTAACTCTTGGCTGTCTGCTCAGAAATAGCTCCTGGCAGGCACGGGGGACCATATGGGACACCGGGATTCGAAACAACCACCTTTGGTCCTGGATCAGATGCTTGCAAGGCAAACACCGTTGTGCTATCTCTCTGGGGCCAAATTGTTATAAAATATTCTTCAAAGTCATATTCCTTTGACTTTTCATAATCATACCTTATTCATATGTCTTAAAACATAACATTTTATTTCTATTTAGCTTCTATTTCAGTTAAAACAATCAGCTATTAAAAAAAACAAAACAATCAGCTATTATAAATCTGTCCACTGGATGGCTGTATTGCTTCTATAGAAATGGTATTTTCCCTGAAACCAGAATATACGAAAACTGAAAAAGCTTCTGGGAGTAATTACCCTTAGAAAACATACATATATTCGTATGTGTAGAGTTTTGATAATTACCTTTGTAAGTATTTTGAAGAGAGACATTCTGTTTCTCTGTGAGTTAAATACGCTCAAAGAGAGTAGATTAATCTGGGGAAGTTTATATAATTCTGCCCATTTTTACACTCTGGATTAAGAAACTGCTCTGGAATTCCCCAGCCCAAAGGTATTTGATTTAGGAATACTTCAGCCTATAAGGACAAACAATCCTATAAATATCCTCTCCAATGTTATGAACCATAATATCTCTTGCTAGGATTAATGTAGACTTAGACATTCTTAGAACAAACTACTTAAGAAAGGTTTTATGTTTGTTTTGTTTGTTTATAAATAAAAATATGGAACATTTCATGAATTTGGTAGCATCCTTGCAGAGGCCATGCTAATCTTCTCTGTATCATTCCAATTTTAGTATATGTGCTGCCTATCAACAGATAGCAGGAAAAAAAGACTAGCTGTAAGAGCTGCTGTGAGAGTGGATCCCCAAAGTCTTCCAAGTTTTTACAGTCTGTGTGACATGTTAATGTTAATTATTTTGAGCATAGGACTGACGACTACTCTCTCATCCTTTCATGTTCTCAATACAGCATGATTCTATTTAAAAGATGCATTTCAAAATGTCTCATTTTGTCTCTGCATTAAATGTTTTATTTTAAACCCTAAGTCATGCATTTTAGTTTTATGGATACATTCATTGTATTTAGAAAGGCAACTGCATTTAACAAGTTATGACATGGTTACAATTCATATCCACTCATGTCAGTTTATGTTTCATTAAATAGCAAAAGCTTGTTTGGTATATATGAAATTTATCTTTTCCCTGATCATTTAGAAAATTTCAAGACTGAATATTTAGATGCAACTTCCCTACATATACTAATCATAAGAATCATACTAATCATAATCACACTCATCATAAGAATCTTCTTCAGTGCTCAAGTTAATCCAATTCTAATTTTAAGCTTCCTTCAAGCCACTGTAAGCTGTCCAGATCATTGATATGCCAGTGGATGTTTTTGTGAGCAACTAAGGTGGATGTGAAAGTTCTATTTAGTTCTATTAGTAAGTGAGAAATATTCATCCGAGTCTTTTGAGTACATCAGTTAAGTTGATGTGCAGGCACTCTATTTCTAGTTAACTTGTGTCCCAATCATAAAAAAGCATGATGCAAGTGTAGGACTCTACACAGTGATACTTAGGTAAATGGTACTTTGTCATCTATCCACTCACTCTTACTCTGGTATTTTCTTATTACTAGGTTTCTGAAAATATATAGAAAGCACCAGTAACAACTGAAGAAGCAATTCTGATGTGTAGGGTATATCAGGGTATATTGTATTCATATGACTGGGAATTCTACAGCTGTCTACTGCATGAGCCAGGGATGCTCCAAGTTATAGAAGCATCACATACTGTGAAAGTTAGGAATAAAGTACAGAGTAAGAAACAGGTTAATGTCACATTAACAGCATGCATCAAGATTCTTTTCTAAAGGGATAGTAGTCAAGAATTATGAAATTTAGTAAATCCCTTTCAGAGCCTAAAACTTGCTGGGGATCAAAAATATCACAAAGGGACTATTAAGTCAGCATGAAGATATACTGAATGTTAAACTGATTTATATTTGCTATTATGGAACCAATGCAGAAACAGATGCAGAAATGAAATGATGTTTTAATGATTTCACCACTCCATAGTTTATTTTAAAGTTATTTTCTCTCTAGGTGAAAATAACTTTTCTATGAGGAGGATAAGTTGTTAGAAATGTACTTAATCCTAGCATCAATTTAACATTTAATCCTAGCATCTATTTGGAATGAAACAGTAAAGGTGTTTTTCCATTATCATTTGTGGAATTGATTGACTGAAAACCTTGAGCACTTAGAATTTCCTTGTTTTCTACCAGAAAAATAGTAGCAGCAGCTAAAGTTACTTTCTACTTAGGAACTGATTCGGGGATCAGTTCTGATGGGGGGCGGGGTTCAGGGACAATATGTGGTGGTAACTAGAACCATGTTGGCCATATGCTAGGCAAATGCCTTACCCACTATTTATTATCATTGCAACAAACACAATTTCAATTTTTAGGTAATATTATTTTTGATTGGAGGAGCTGGAGCAATAAGGACATGACTGGGAATATATTCTCCAAAGAGCTAATGAATTATCCTTGAATTTGTTCAGTGTTGAACTGTATACTGGTTTTCAATTTGCTTTGAGGAACTCCTGGAGAAATTTCAGCTTTCCTCAATGCCATCTTTCATCCTTCTGATCAAGAACAAGAGAGCCTGAAGAGGAGCGTATCCATTTCACCCCCATCAGCTTTCTCTTTAATTCTTCCTCCTTGGACACCTTCAGGAAAAGCATGATTCTCTCAGAGTCCACTGTTCACCTCCCAGCTGGCTGGCTGACAAGATGTTTGATGATTCTTATTGCCTTAGACCTTCCCAGAGTATTTGCCACATCAATCATTCCCTTCTTTATGCTAATCTCTCGGGCTTCTCTGCCTGTTCTCAGCTGGGCTTTAAGGTGACCTGTCATTGTGCCTCTATATAGGCATGGATTTGCCATCCTTTTCATAAAGGGTTGGTGTGTCCTGAGGTTTCAGTCCATCAAGCATCTTATTTACATAGAACTAATCTCATCTCCTGTACTGGAGACAGGTGATTCTTGGTATGTAATATTTAATTCTGATCTGTTGGGGCAGGAACGATAGCACAGCTGTAGGACTTTTGCCTTGCATGAGGCTGACCCCGGAGGGACCCAGTTCGATTCCCAGCACCCATATGGTTCCCAGGGGCAATTTCTGTGAGCAGAACCAGGAGTAACTCCTCTAGGGCTGGCCCAGAAACAAACCAATCAATCAATCAATAAATAAAGTTTAAAAAATAAATTTTTTTTTGGTTTTTGGGCCACACCCGGCATTGCTCAGGGGTTACTCCTGGCTGTCTGCTCAGAAATAACTCCTGGCAGGCACGGGGGACCATATGGGACACTGTGATTCGAACCAACCACCTTTGGTCCTGGAACGGCTGCTTGCAAGGCAAACGCTGCTGTGCTATCTCTCTGGGCCCTTAAAAATAATTTTGATGTGTCCTGCTTGCTTCACAATAATTTCTACAACTCACTCTTAGATACTTCAACTAGAGCAAGCCAAGTTCGCAGCTGAACCTAGCTCAAATAATCTCCCATTATTACAGTGCTCTATTGTTTGAAGGGCTATGAATTGGCTCTCTCATTTGAAGGGCTACTATTCAATCCAACTCATTGGTGGTGAAATGGGTGCTGGAAGACCATATGTGTAAAACTCAATGATGTGGAGCTAGAGCCATAGTATAGTGGATAAGTAACCTGCTTCCTATGTGGTCAACTAGGTTCCATCTCTGGTTTCCCAAATGGCCCCCCTGTACATTGTCAGGAGTAATTCTTGAGTGCAGAACTAGGAATAACCCCAGAACATCACCAGGTGTGGTCCCAAAACAAAAACAAAAAAATTGAACTCGACTGCGAAAACTTTGTAAATCAAGGTATTTTAATATTTTTAAATAAAGTGCATCCCAAACTTTCAACATCTGTAATTTACCTTTTATTTATTTATGTTTTTGTTCTTGGGTCACACCCAGCAATGTTCAGGGTTTACTCCTGGTTCTATGTTCAGAAATCGCTCCTAGCAGGCTCGGGGGACCATATGGAATGCTGGGATTCGAACCACTGTCCTTCTGCATGCAAGGTAAGTGCCCTACCTCTCTGCCTGTAATTTACCTCATATCAATTGCTTTTTTTTAATTTGGGGTTTTGTGGTATAATCAATTGGCAGTTTCTTGGTTTTTGTCTTATCCTTCTAAATTCTTTCTGCTGCCTACAGGAGATTTGCTTAAAATATAAAATGAACTGTGTTCTTACTTATTATTCTTGATTCAATTCCCATATCCAAAAATGGTATAAAGTCCTAGCTCTTTAATATAACATCAGAGATATCTTGTTAATTGTCATTACAGTAGTCTCTAGTCTTCTGTTTTATCTTTCTTGACTTTATATCAAAGCAATACTAAACATATTTTGTGTTCACTTCTAAAATTCTTTGTTATTATTTACCCACTTGTGTGCAAAAAACCCACATGTTTTACACAAGAGTAAAAGAAAATAATACATAAGAAAAAATAACATCCAGTATTACCTGCACACAATTATACTGAAGCCTCAGAGAAGGTGTTTGCGAATTTTGAAGAAAGCTATTTTCTCCATACCTGCTGGCCATCAGGGATTATTCCTGTCTCTGCCCTCAGAAATTACTTCTGGCAGGCTCGGGGAACCAAATGAGATACCAGGGATTGAACCTGGGTTGGCTGTGTGCAAGGCAAACACCCTTCCCACTGTGCTATTATTCAAGTCCTAAAAAGAACTTTTTTAGTCAATGAATTTTCACCTTTAATAAAGTAGACTCAACTGGGAAATCCAATCATTGATTCAACATCTTATCTTGCAACCTTTACTATATAATGCATAATATAAGTCAAAATAGAGCTTTTAAAATATAAAACCTCAGTATTTGCTAATGAAAATGTTCACTGCCATTTGAAAATAAGAACTTTGGTTATTTCTAACAAGCATCTTCTATTTTATGGATGGTAGCAACTGAAAAGAGGAAAACTGGACCAGCCAAAAGAGAATTGTGAGCAGGAGAAATAGTGCAGCAAATTGGACCCCCTTTTGTCCAGCTTGTTTCAAGGGAAAGAGAGGTTTGGGACAGCAATTCCCACAGGTCAGCCTGCATGCTCAGCTGTATCTGCCTAGGCAGATATCTGCTCTTCAGCAAGAGTCAGCTGAGACTCAAGAAGTCCCTTGAGTCTAAGTCTGACTCTGAAATGACCTAGAAAGCCCCAGAGTCTTTTCGGTCAGTGGGCCCCAATCCCCTGTACATGGACATCCCCATTCCTGAATATTGAACCCAGAACTTCCTTCCTTCCTTCCTTCCTTCCTTCCTTCCTTCCTTCCTTCCTTCCTTCCTTCCTTCCTTCCTTCCTTCCTTCCTTCCTTCCTTCCTTCCTTCCTTCCTTCCTTCCTTCCTTCCTTCCTTCCTTCCTTCCTTCCTTTCTCTCGATATATATACCATATAAACAACACACACAAGCACACACACACACACACACACACACACACACACACACACACACACACACACATATATATAAAGGAAAAAGAAAGCATCCAAGCTCTAGTCAGAGCCAACCTGAAGACTATTTTAACATTAATACCACTGTACTTTGAGCATAGCCTAACTAATATGTTTGAGCCACTTGACTACTATACTCTCCTAGATGGGTGTCTGAATCAAGTTGCTTATTGGGAATGTTTTCCAATAAGTTGAAGAAATCTACTTATGCCATGGAAAAATGCAATTCCAAGACATTTGAAAGTATTCTAAGTAATATATTTGAGGTACAAGAACTTTGAAATCCTGTGTAAATAGATGACTTTTGTTCTTATGTGACAGGAATGGGGTCTGAGTGTGGCAATCTAGAGGGGTCCATCGTAGAACTGCTGACCAATGATTCACCTTGCATGTTGTGGGATTTCTAATTCTCAAGCTATGTGGGGGCAGGTAGAGGTAATATTACGAATACATGTATGTCTTTTGTTTTTGTTTTTGACATGTATAGATGGGGCCTTTTGTTTAACCTTTAAAAGATAATCTTTGGGTGGGTGGGGGAATACCCCTGGGCCTTTTAAATCATGCAAGCATGCTTTCGTGTTTTATCATCAGCAGGGAGCTAAAGTGTGACAGAATCAGAAGCTAAAATAGGACATTCTTTTGGCACTGTTTTGAATTATAGAAGCTGCAGAGCTTGTTACATTGTAGGAAGGGCCACCAGAAGCTTATTGCTGAAGTGCCTCCCATTACCATTTAGCTTTAGGCTAACTTTCACATTAGTGTGAATGCAAATGCTGAACACCAGCAAACTCACAGGTCCTGACAAATGATCTTTTTTTTTTACAACACTAAAAAAATGGATTTAATTCAGTCTGTGACCAATTTCAACTAAGAACACCAGTGAGCCCAGAAGCCCTGCGATTCAGGCAGATGAGATTCTAAAGGGGAATTTTCTATAAAACCTTAGTTTGGGTGATTTCATATCCATTTCTTACTCTGAACAAATAGTGGCTTTTTGGAAATCCCTAACCAAATTAAAATATCCCATAGAAAGGCACAGTTTTTGTTTTGTTTTGTTTTGTTTTTGGGCCATACCCTGTGAGATTCAGAGTTTACTCCTCGCTATGCACTCAGAAATCACTCCTGTCTTGGTGGAACATATCGAACACCAAGGGAATCAAATCATGGTCTGTCCTGGGTCAGCTGCCTGCAAGGCAAATGCCCTACCACTGAGCTTTGGCCCCTTTACGCTTCTTCTTGAGAGTGGTCTCTCCTCTTGAGAGAAGTAGGTTTTTAACCTACCTACTGAGATTACTGTGGACATGGTGCAAGAATGTTCTATCACTGCATCTACCTCAGAAGATGAGATTATTATGCAAAGCCAGCTACATGATGCCAGTTCCTCTTCAAATATAACAGTTACATAATTTTTTTTCAAATGCCGTGATTACAAAGTTTTTCATGATTGAGTTTCAGTTTTACAATTTACACCATCCTTCATCCATGAACTTTTCCCTGGCTTCCCTCTCACCATTTACCCTGCCTCTGGGCAAACATTTTACTCCTCTCTCTTTATTTCTCTTTCTCTTCCTCCTTTAAGACACTATGGGTTTGCACTATTGATAATGAAGGGGTACCGTGCATATCACTTTATCTCCATCCAACACTCAAGTATTGTCCTGAGTGATCAGTTACTTTATTATATCTTGACTTCTAGTTCATTTGTCAATCCCTAAATTACATTTTTTTCATGTTTCTTTTTGTTCTCCTTCTACCGTGTCTGGGAAATTTGAAGATGATTTCTTTATTTTCACTCTAATAACTCTTTGGAATATTTTCTCTCAGTAAGTCATAGTTTAGGGCCCAAAGAGATAGCACAGTCGCTGGGGCATTTCCTTTACACATGGCTAACCCCAACAACATCCTATATCTATATGGTCCCCCAAGCTTGCCAGGAGTAATTTCTGAGTGCAGAGCCAGGACTAACTCCTGAGTGTCATCAGGTGTGTCCCTAAAAAACAAAAAGAAAGATATTTTAATTTATTTATTTTGGGGGCCAAACCTGGCATGCTCAGGGGATACTCCTGGCTCTGTACTCAAGAATCCCTCCTGAGGATTGTCAGGGGATCATATAGGATGTTTGAGACCAACCTGGGTTGGGCATGTGCATAGCAAGTACATTACCCACTGTACTATCACTCCAGTTCCAATAATGATATTTTTAAAATACCTGAGTCAGAACTGGGTCAACTGTGTGCAAGGCAAACACTATCTACTGTGCTAGTGTATTTGACAACTGTTCTGATTGTCTGTTCTCTTTAGTAATAAGATGATTAAGAATTTATATTGTGGGGCCAGGCAATAGCATAGCAGGTAGGCCATTTCCCTGCACATGGCCAACCCTGAATAGACCCAGATTCAAACCTGCCATCCCATATGGTCCCCCAAGCTGTCAGGAGCAATTTCTGAGCACAGAGCCAGGAGCAAGCCCTGAGTGCCATTGGGTGTGGCCCCAAAACAAACAAAACAAAAGTAAAAGAAAAAAATGTATATTGACCAAATTATTACTTAGTGTGCATTTGGATGTGGTGGTGGTAACATATATTTTGAAGTGGTGTGAAATGATGCCCCTAAAACCTAGTGAGGATGATATCCAGATATACTGAAGATGAGAATTAGGAGGACCAATCCAAGTAGTTAACTTGCCACAAAGAGAGTGCAGTTAAAGTAGAGAAGGGTTTACTATGAAAGGAATATTCATAGCAGTAATTAAAACCATGTCAAAAAAGAAAAAAGAGAGAGACAGAGACAGTCAGAAAGAAAGAGTGATAATCAGAGACAGAGAGTGTGTGTGTGTGTTTGTGTGTGTGTGTGTGTGTGTGTGTGTGTATGTGTGTGTGTAAAGTAAAATGCTGGCAGGCAGGAGAGGGTGGATGGGTGGGAAGAGATTATCAGGGAGAGTGAGAGGAAAATTGTTGACATTGTTGGGAGATATGCACTGGTGAAGGTTGTTATTTTGACCTTGTATAACTGTAACTCAATCATGTACAACTTTATCTGTAAAAAAAAAAAGTATAGTTTGAACAATTTTGTAACCATGGTGTTTAAAAAAAAACCTCAAAAAGAAAAAATACCAAACACACATACACACTGTCATGCAAACAACTGACATTCTCCTTCAAGAATTTTAAAAATAAAAATATTTAATCTTTCTAGAAAAAAATGAAATTAGTCTTGCTAAATATGCAGAAGACAGTTACAATCCAGCCTTACTAAATATGTGTTTGTCAGTAAGAAAGTATAATGGAACTAATGTTCAGTACTCTTTCTAGTTTAGTGCTCTAATTCTGATGGCAATTCAAAAATAAGTTTGGGCAGGTAATGAACAGTGTAATAATAAATATCGGTTGCTGCACAACCTATTTGTTAAAAAACAAATAGCTTTCTTTTCAAGGTTATATTATTTCACAGTCACAGTTACTTTATAAGAAAATATTGTTCCAAGCTCCTTAAAGAGATTTTCCTTCCTTCCTTCCTTCCTTCTTTCCTTCCTTCCTTCCTTCCTTCCTTCCTTCCTTCCTTCCTTCCTTCCTTCCTTCCTTCCTTCCTTCCTTCCTTCCTTCCTTCCTTCCTTCCTTCCTTCCTTCCTTCCTTCCTTCCTTCCTTCCTTCCTTCCTTCCTTCCTTCCTTCCTTTCTTTCTTTCTTTCTTTCTTTCTTTCTTGGGCCACACCCAGTGATGCTCAGGGGTTACTCCTGGCTATGAGCTCAGAAATCGCGCCTGGCTTGGGGGACCATATGGGACGCCGGGGGATCAAACCGCGGTTCGTCCTAGGCTAGGGCAGGCAAGGCAGACACCTTACATCTAGCGCCACCATGCTGGCCCTGAGGTTTTCTTTTTTGTAATATAAAATATTCCATAGCCCAGTGAGCTCTTAAGTAAATGCTGTGTCAGGAACTGTTCTAAGCATATCTTTTCTCTAATGCAAAATGAACAACAAAAGGTAGGGTTTCTTAAAATTGCCATTTTACAGATGAGAATCTTAGGAGTGAAGATAGTAGCTTTCTAGAAGTCTTATAGATGGTGTTTGGGGAGGGAGTAAGATATGAATTTAAGCAGTTGACTTCTAAACTATTATATTAAGCCAATATATTGTAGTTGTGGATTAGGAGTTAGATGATCTTTTTAGGAGTGCATAGGAAAAAATTTTCACACAATTATGATTGAAATTTTTGCCTTAATTAATCTATATTCTCTGATATAGTTCAGACTCAATAAGAATCAAAGATATAGTAAATAATTTCCCTAAATAATCATCTTAGGAAGACATTTTGATATTTAAATAAATTTCTCTAGAACATGGGCTGCTGATTGGTAGAAAGTATGATTTTTATTCATAAGGGTCCTGGGTTTGAGCCTAATGTGCATGAGCATGCACACACACACACACGTTGTTCTGGAAAAACAACGTTATATCTTCCACCTTACTGTAATATCTAATAGCTTTCTTAAAATGAAGTTTTATAGAGTGGGTCAGGTCTTTTTAATATCAAGGCTCCCCACAACACTTTTTATCTTCAATTTTATTACTTATCTTCTACTGTGTTTATCTACAATAAAATATCATTAGAAAATCACATAACATTTGCATACCAATAAAATATCTTTATAGAGCACTGCTAAGAAAAACGATAATCTCTCACATACATGAAATTGCACATTACCATTTAAGTCTTTGTTTAATATATTAAGATAAGACAAGGAGATTCATAAAAGTAAAACTTGCATCTTGAAGATGCAAGTCTTCTGGAAATTAAAAGACAATTAAAAACTCAAGGTACTAATAAAAATTCAATTAAGTCTACCATCCCCTAGAAAATATCTCATCAACATAAATCTTCAGACACTAGGTCATGTTAGTTACTGGATTGGTGGGCAGTAAGGGGAATGTGGAACTGGAATGGGCTTTCTCTATACCTGAGTTTTATACAGGTATGGACCTTGAAAATCTGTTTATCTTAACTTGTTATTGTTTTGACAATGTCAGAAAGAAAAATCAACTGAGATTACTACTTGCATGATGTTAGAAGCTTGTTAAAAGTGCTTGTGGAAAGCAGGATCTGTGACTTTAATGTCAACTTTTAAAGAATGAACCTGTCTTGCCCACCTCATGTGGCATTTTTAAGTGGATACAAGTCTGTTAAGTATTTTCTTTATCCCTTAGCATCAGTAATTGGAGTTGTTCAGATCTTACCTTTCTTGATTCACCACCCTTTGAAACAGCAGATAACTATATACCACATGCTACTCAATAGAATTGTGACACCTTTGCACCTTCGGGAACATTGTTCATAACCATATAGCAATAATACCATGTTCAATAAATACAAATATATTTGAATGGAGAAAAACACAATATAAAATAGAATATACAATAGATATTCATTCGAAGGGACCACTATGACAATGAGAGTTGCAAATGATCACTGAACAAGAATGGGTACTAAAAGGAGATAAAGTGATATGCACGATACCCCTTCAGTAACAACTGCAAACCAATGTGCCAAAATGAAAATAAAAAGATAAAGAGTTAGAACAACAGTGCCTGTCCCAGTGGCAGGCATAGGCGCGAGTGGAAGGGAAACTGGAGATATTTGTGGTGGGAAATGTACACTGGTGAAGGGTGCTGTACATCATATGACTGAAACTCAATCATATGATTGACAACTTATGAAACTGAGATTATCGAACAGTGGGGAAGGTGTTGAGAAAATGAAGGTTAAGCACAGGAACAGAGGTGAGGGCCTGGGTAAGTTGGTAGTGGTGAAGTGCAGTAAATTTGCAGCTAAACATCATATATTTGAACACTACTATTTCTAAAGTACAATTAAAAACATGTTTTTAGAACAGAAACAAAACAACAAAAAGACATGTTGAGCTATTTCTGTGAGCTTCAGGGTGGACACACAACTTCACTCCAGGCCTTTGCAACCTACGGCTGGTAATGTGGTTAGATAAACAAGGGGGGAACGTACCAGGAGCAGCTGCAACAACAGCACCAACAAAAACAACATGTGTTGTTGGGCCTCTGGTTCCCGGGTGCTTGCGACACTGCAGGAGTTTCTTCATTTTGTGACTGCTGCCTTTTGCGCATGTCAGCTACTTCAGTTCCCAATGGGCTGGCTGGAAGAAGAGAAGAAAGCATGAGGAGGATAAAAAGTTTACCAGAGGAGTAAGTAGCCTAAGCTCCAAATTAAGGGGGAAAGTGAAGTGGAGGAAAAAAGGTGAAATAACCAAACAAGTGAAATTACAGTAGAAGCTTGTTTATATGGGGGGGGGGGACTCTGGAGACGACTATCTGTCTACCAAGATAGAAATGTTGCATACAATTAATTGCAGCAGTAATGTTGCTATGTAATCCAAATCAGTTGGCAAGGCAAACATGATAAGGTCTGAAAATTTATTTTTAACTTTCTTCTTTACTCAAGACTCATTACATCTGCTTCCTCTGTGAACACCTTTATTGACTGTAGGGAGTGTGTCAACTGGTGCTCCAGAGATGTTGACAAGGCGAACTGAGCTTTAAAAAAAATCATTGCTGCAAAGGTTGCACACTACAAAACACTGTAAGGGAAGATCAAGTTTGTTTTTGATCTCTCACCTCCTTTCAAAACACTCAATCTTCTTTTTGGCATTTATGACTCATGCTCCCAGGAACAAGCCTTGAATATATTGGCAAAAGGCCCAATTCTGTAATTCCATTAGGGACCACAGGAAGCAGATATGGACAGATTAAAAAGTCATCAAATCTGGAGATTGCTTGAACAGTGTGTGCAGATAAGAAAAATATTGGGGTTGAGCATTGGATAATTGGAAACGTAATCATGAACAATTTATAACTGTGGGGAAAAAAACCAACTGAATTATGAACAATTTTGAAACCATGAAGTTTAAGTAAAGTAATAAAAATATTGGTAATTAAAATATTGAAATGTCATACCTGTGACCATATAAATCAGAGCAAATGAATTTTCCCCTATTTACAAAATCAATCCTGATTAATGCCCAGTCTCATGTCGTTGACGATGCAAAGTTTTATTTTATGAAAAACGGTATTATATTTTGTAAATTTTTTTTAAAAAAAGACTAAATTCTTATTTTTCAAAAAAAAATTGCAGTGGAGCCAGATCAATAGTATAGTGGGTAGGGTGGTTTGCCTTGCATGTGGCTGACCTGGATTTGATTCTTTGCTTCTCATATGACTCCCTGAGCAATGCCAGGAGTGATTCCTGAGTATAGAGCCAGTAGTAACCCCTGTGTATCTCTGGGCATTGCCTCCCCCCCCCAAAAAAAAACCCAGAAGCAATAAAAGCAGTGTATGTAAATAAAATGGCACATATTATCATATGTGACCAAATAATACTGATTAAAATATTTTTGTTATTTTGACTTTATACATTTGACATTAAAGAGACATTTTTAGTTCTGAATGAAATGAATCATTCATTTTCAAAACACGGTCTTTAATAACACTGCATTATAAAAATTAAGATGGACACACTCTCTCAACATCTCTCTTTATTACTTTCAATATGTTTCTGTCACTGTCTCTCATTTTTGGGGGCCAAGGATTGAACCCAGGGCTTTTCACAAATAGCAAGAAGTCTATCATAAAGCTATATCCCACAGAAAATCCTCATGCCAATCAATGTGTACTTAAGTCTAGTCATTTTGCAACTAAGGTGTTTTACATCCCTGAATGACAAAATGCCCATAATGAAAAATACAGTAACTTGTACTTTAGACTCCACAGGGAAACAAAACATCTCTTTTGAGTTATGGGAGAACAGACATTGGTTTGTTTATATCAAATCTAGTCTGTTCTTCTGCTTAGAAAGGGACGCTGTGACACCCTCTGGATGTTCTTTTTTGGTTTTAAACCACACCTGATGACACTTAGGGGTGATTTCTGGCTCTGTTCTAAAAAATCTGTGCTATCACTTCAGTCTCTCTCTGGACATTTCAAGAGCCCTTAACTACAGGAGGAAGAGTAATCAGAAAAAGTCTTCCAGACCTGAAACAGGCTGAGTAGCCATAGATTCTGTGAGCATGTCAGAACTAGCTATAAAACCAGGGATAGATGAGAAAGAATCCTGAGATACTCATCAAATAGCCACTTCAGACCTGATAGTTTGGATGATATAGTGGAAAAGAGTGAAAAGCATCACATTAGATAAAAGAAGTAAAAAATAATTTTATTCTGTGTGTTATCTGCAAGACAAAAATTCACACTATTACTAAAATCCAGCTAGCCAAATTTATTAACTGGAAATGAGTGTATGCCTGATCAAATGCAAGAAACAGAAGAAACTGGAAGTAGTTCAGTAAGTGTTTAAGACAATTATGTGAAGAAAATATAGTACCCATATAAGAGGACAAGAAAGTACAAAGCAAATACAAATCTAATGACAAAGATTTATGCAAAACCACAACTGTAAACCAAATGTAAATGTGGTCAAGAGATCTGAAAGTGTCCACTGGGTGGCAGATGCAAAGGACACAATGAAATTGTAAACTGTGAAACAAAACACACAGCCATGAGAAAGATTCGGATTTGTAAATAATTCTTTACAAAGAAGTCCCCAAAATAATTAGTGACAGTGCTAAAGTTCTTGGTCCTAAAACTCATAAAAAACAATAAAATGAAAAGAAAACAAGAGAATTCAGACAAGTTCAGCAGTAATGTTGAATGACTCCAGTAAGTATGTCCTAAGATTTTTCACTGTAATCAAAGAATTAACAGATGGTCAAAATAGTTTAAAGAAAGTTGGCTAAGAATTTCCATGAATTAAAAAACAATAAGTCAAAACAAAACCCGACAATAAAAGGGCAGATCTTAGACTGAGCAGAATTAAAAAATAAAAATGAAAGTAAATGCACACGTATATATGCTTTCCATAGAGACTCAGATAAATATGCTGACTTATCGACAATGATGTGAAGTTGTCCAAGAGCCACGTGAGGAATACCATGAGCTAACAACTTTATTTTTAGCTAAATCAAATTTCAAGAGCAGAGATGATTTCTGACATACTAAGTTCATTCCTCAAAATCTTACTATGATCTGCTACAATTTGGAGAAAATACAGCTAAGTTGAAAAGAATACAATAAGCAACTGAATACTGATATAAACATAACACAGAACTAAAACAAACTGACTAAAATTAACCAAAAGAATAATCCTCATTTTTGTTTTAGAAACAGTCAAGAAATCAATTCAAAACCATAGAGATTAGTAAAAAGTATGAATATCGCTATGCATTCATTGATACTGCATTTGTATTATTTAAAAATATTTTCCATATCATTAAATTTGAATGATTTTATTGTAATCTCTGCATAATCTAGTCAGCAA